>NC_066877.1:40513945-40814342 GCF_022985175.1 Labeo rohita | reverse complement strand
ATTACAGTGGTATATACTATAAAATGTAACATTTATCTACCTAATCTGTGACGTTGTAAAGACTACGGCAAACCAGCTGTTCTCCCGTAGTAGACGGCTACAGTAGAACGTCAAGAAGTAGCAGTTAAAGTTGTGAACGCGCAATATGACGTCGGAATGCCGTTGCCGTTCCATCCTTGGCTGCTGCTTAAAGTCCCTAAATATGTTTGATGATTGCGCCTGATGTGCCCGCGCCCGCTCCGACCACCCCAGATGCTGCCTGTTCATACACATGAGCACGGAGCTTAATCTATTAGTGCAGTGGTTCTCAACCTTTTTGGGCCAGCGCCCCCTACCCATTATCCAGGCCCCTCACCGGCCCCCATCAAATAAATCAAAGTCTAATTGTCCTGTTACAGAGTTTTTAAGCATGTTGGTGGTTTTCATTGCTATAGCTTCAGTGTTGTTGAGATGCAGATATATCTTGTTGCCCCAAATTTAAAAAGACTAAATAAAAATGACATAGTGGACATGGTGAGTAAATCCTACATTAACACATAAACCCTACTTTACTATATTTCATAGATTTTGTGAGAATATTTCAAAGTTTACTTAAAAAAACTAAGTACAACCCTAATTCTAGAAAAGTTGGGACATTTTGTAAAATTATAAACTCTGTGATTTGTTCATTCTATTTTACGTTTATTTAATTGGCAAAAGTACAAAGAAAAGATTTCCAAAGTTTTCATTGACCAACTTAAATGTATTTTGTAAATATAAACATTTATTTATAAAATATTTATTGATTGATTTGAAGTATGCATCCCACTCCAAAAAAAGTTGGGACAGAGGCAAAATAAAAGTGAAAAGGTTATAGAAAAACCAAATAAACTGCTTTGAAACACAGCAAGCAGGTGAATTGGTGAGGGAATCATGTTTGGCTATAAATGAAGCTTCTCAGTCTTTGCAAGCAAAGCTGGATCATGGCTCAAAATGTGTTTATATTAACAAAATAAAACTAAGTTGGCCAGTGAAAACACTGGATTTTTTCTTTGTACTTAAGTCAATTAAATATAGGCTAAAGAGAACAAATGACATATTCTTAATTTTATGGCATTTCACAAAATGCCCCAACTTTTAATTGGGGTTGTAGAAAGATGGGAAACATATGCTCCTCATTTTCAAAATAGATACTGTTTTAGTGCTGTCCTGATTTATTTGTTATAGTCAATAAATTTCAAATCTTGTTTTTTTTTTTTTTTTTGTCAGTGTGTTGTGCCAGCTATAATAATAAGAAGTAATGTTTCCTAAGCAACAATCAGCATAATTTCTGAAAGATCATGTGACACTGAAAGCTGTAGTAATATACTGTAGCTTAGCATGAGAAGAAAACACATTTTAAAATGGTAGATTTACTGTTTTTACTGTAGGCTGTTTTTTTAAACAAACAAATGCAAACTTTTTTATGAACCCATTAACAAATCATACTGACCTTTTTTAATGGTAGTGTACATTATAGGCTATATTTTATTTATAATATATAGGCCTGTTTTAAAAGCATGTATCTTAACCCCCAAAACAGCTCATACATAATTTTATTTTATCATTTATCATTGAATAGCACATGACATTCATCACATTTTTGATTTATCATTTTAAGTATCATTATCATTGGAAGCAAAAATGGAGCAAAAAAGCCACGTGGATATAAATTAGGCTACAACTGTGAGCTTTGAATAAACTCTTTAGAAATTTGGTATTCAAACCAACCGCAGCCAATCAACAAACAAAAGTATTAATATTAATTTTTCTAAACAAGAAAAAAACATCTCTTGCTTTATCGTGTGTAAATGCTTACTATTGTTGTGACGCAGCAGCTGCGCTACAGAAAGTCAAGCAAACACTGAAGTGCTGAAGTCGTTGCTAAGGAAATGATACACCGTCAGGTCTAGGAGCGGGAGTACTGGTGTAAACTAGCAGTGAACAGCACTACTACACTGACCGCGAACAGCGCCACACGTGTGTTAAAGCACATCGATCCCGTTACAATCAGTCGTTCAGTAACAACTGAGCGCGAGCGCTACAGTAAACGGGTGCCGCGTTCTGTTTCTGCTGCGGGATTCCACACGCCTGCGCCACAGACAAGTTGAGAAATTGATATAGAAAGTGCGTTTTGATGTATCCAGTAAAGACAGCGTCAGGATGTGGCAGACTGTTTTCTTTTGCAAGTTTCAGCTCATACATCTTTGGTGTAAACTCGTCTTGACCAAACGCCCCCCCAGGAACAGCTCAACGCCCCCCTTTCAAAAATACTGCTTCCAGCGCCCCCCCGATGCTGTCCGAACGCCCCCGTTGAGAAACACTATATTAGCGCATTCATCATGTGGAATGTATTTGACTGATGGCGCTCTAAAAAAGTGGGTGGGTCCGATATCATTGGTCTTCAAAAGTGGGTGGGTCCTGTCCCACCCGCATTCAGGTTCCGACGCCCATGCCATTCAATATTTGCTTTCTAAATTCAAGACAGTGACTTTTTTTGGCCAGGCAGTGTATGAAAATTTAAACCCATTTACACAGCACAGAAATAAAATATGTAAATATGCCCACGCATCAGTGATGGAGTACTCGAGTCCTGGACTCGGACTCGAGTCCGACTCGAGTCACTATTCTTTGGACTCGAGTCCGACTCGAGAATCCACTCTCTGGACTTGTGACTCGACTTGGACTCGCGGATTGATGACTCGTACTTGGACTCGGACTCGAGGATATATATATGGGGTTAGAATCGTTGCATAATTCCAAATAAATACATTATGATCCACAAATAAATGTAAAGCGATTGACAAAAACAAAGCATATTCACAAAATAAATAGAATGAGATCCACAAATAAATCTTAGAGTTCCACAAACATAAATTATATTCACAAGTAAAAAAATTAGAATTGCAAATAAAAAACATACTCACAAATATTTTTTTTTTTTTTACAAACACAACTTTGCCCGGCATTTATATGTGAATCGCGTACTGTGCATTTGTAGATCGCTGCGCGTATTTGTGGATTGCTCTCTGTGCATTTGTGGATCGCAGCGCATATTTGTGGATTGCTCTCTGTGCATTTGTAAATCGCTGCGCGTATTTGTGGATTTTGAAACATTTCAAGCGTCAAGACGCACACTGATCCACAAATGGATGGACTCCACCCACCTTCTACTTAAGCCAATCAGATACCGGCCACGTGGGGCTGACCAATCGTTGCATGTTCTCGCTCCAACCAATCACGTTTTGCCTTACAATCAGTGCGGGACCAGCCGTAATTCAGGACAATTAACCAGTCTCTTCAAAATGGACGACCAGGACAGTGGTGCTCATCACAGCATTATTGTAATAATATCTAAAATAAAACAAGTAATGTTATGTGTAATGTAATCAGTGTTTCATGTATCACTGAGTCGATGCGTGTTTTGACCGTGAGTGTGTTTAGCAAACTGGTATTGTACGGTGACCGGGAGGGGAGGTCTTCGGTTCACTTAGTTTTGTCGTGGCCACGACATATAAACTCGTGAGAACGTGATAATATAACACAGCCACGAGATATTAATTTGTGGGAACGTTATATTATGTCGTGGCCACGAGACCGTTTTGTCGAGGTAACGATGTCGTGGCCTGGAGAGGCTATGTTGAGGGAACGACTTCCATTTCTCGTGGCCACGTCTTATTATGATGAGGGAACGGCATATTTTTCTCATGCATAAACAAACCTTCGTGACCATAGCAACCTGGGATTATCAGAGTTGTTTAAAACATTTTTACTAACATGAAACATTTAATTTAATATTTGTATATTCTTCTTCTTCTTCTTCTTCTTCTTATTATTATTATTATTATTATTATTATTATTAATAAGAACGTTATGTAAGATCGAAATTAAGGGAAAATATAAAAATATAATAATAGGCTAATAATAATGATGTTGATGAAGATGATGGTGATAATAATGGCCTAATAATAATATACAAATATTTTGAAGACGATTGAGGGATGGGTAAAAATGTTTTCTTGTATGCCTATGTTACTTAGACTACTTTAGGTAACGTTTATTCATTATAAACTTAATATGAATGCTGTTTACATTGCGTGCAATATAATAATTTATATTATAAAACAATAAAAGAAATTATGAAATAATCTATAATAATTAATATAATAATTTATTAATTCAAAATAAAATAATAATGAATCCACCATCTCTGATAATCCCGGGTTGCTATGGTCACGCAGGTTTGTTTATGCAATAAACTGGTGTCCACAAGAAAAATATGTCGTTCCCTCAACATAAGTCGTGGCATAAGTATGTCGTTACCTCGACAAAACGTTCTCCTGCCCACGATGTAATATGACGTTCCCACAAATTAATATCTCGTGGCTGTGTTATATTATCACGTTCTCACGAGTTTATATGTCGTGGCCACGACAAAACTAAGTGAACCGAAGACCTCCCCTCCCGGTCACCGTAGAATACCAGTTTGCTAAACACACTCACGGTCAAAACACACATCGACTTAGTGATGCATGAAACACTGATTACATTACACATAACATTACTTGTTTTATTTTAGACATTATTACAATAATGCTGTGATGAGCACCACTGTCCTAGTCCTCCATTTTGAAGAGACTGGTTAATTGTCCTGAATTACGGCTGTTACTGATTGTAAGGCAAAACGTGATTGGTTGGAGCGAGAACATGCAACGATTGGTCAGCCCCACGTGGCCCCGGTATCTGATTGGCTTAAGTAGAAGGTGGGTGGAGTCCATGCATTTGTGGATCAGTGTGCGTCTCGACGCTTGAAATGTTTCAAAATCCACAAATACGCGCAGCGATTTACAAATGCACAGAGAGCAATCCACAAATATGCGCTGCGATCCACAAATGCACAGAAAGCAATCCACAAATACGCGCAGCGATCTACAAATGCACAGTACGCGATTCACATATAAATGCCGGGCAAAGTTGTGTTTGTAAAATAAAAAAAATATTTGTGAGTATGTTTTTTATTTGCAATTCTAATTTTTTTACTTGTGAATATAATTCATGTTTGTGGAACTCTAAGATTTATTTGTGGATCTCATTCTATTTATTTTGTGAATATGCTTTGTTTTTGTCAATTGCTTTACATTTAATTGTGGATCATAATGTATTTATTTGGAATTATGCAACGATTCTAACCCCATATATATACAATCGGACTTGAGCATTCATCACTTTGTTTTTGACTAAATATGTTATAAAAAAACACTTTTCCTGTTTCGTGCCCAAGACCGGCCGCGATCTCCCTTCACAGACACTGCTACCTCTCGCTCTCTTTGCTTGACAACACACTCACTGACGTCACTCACTTTTACGCTCGTGCAATGCATGATGCATGATTCGCGGGCTAAATGTTCACATTTGTAAAATGCAGAAAGACGTGCCCCGGATCGTGAAGTTCGGCTACGCGAATTTTGCTTCTAATGCTGGAAAGAGCAGCGCTAAATGTTGTGTGTGTAATCGCACAATTGAGGAAAAGACTGGGACAACCTCAAACTTTAACAGACACCTGTCACACCGCGGTCAAGTGAGCCGCCATCTGCGAACACCCGGTCAAGTGAGCCGCCATCTGGAGTTTGCTGCACGTCGATTAGTGGAATTACGGTACGGAGACACGAAGCGCCCAAAAAGGCTGACGAACAACTATATTTCAGCAGTTAAAAATTAAATGTGCTCGGAAATAGAAGAAAAGTATTTACAAAACGTATTTATATTGTACATTATAGAAGATACTGTTGTATTACATTCCAATAAATTATACTGTGGAGTTTTCTGGAAAAATAAATAAAGTCTGTGTACATTCTAACACTTAGTATTTGCTCCTTTTTTTTCTACATGCATTATTAAAATTTCTTTAGAGTTACCATGAACATTTCAATAAATACTTTTTCTGAACAGCCATGTCTCTATCTGTGTTCACGATGTTTTAGTGTAGAATTTTACAGAAAGTGAATGGCAGTAAGCATTATATAGCTCTCATCAGTTCTTCACATTTATGGAAAAGGAAAGGAAATTACGTGACGTGTGGCCAAGTATGGAGACCCATCCAAGTGCACACACACAGTAGTGAGTAGTGAGGTACTTCAAACCCTGCCGGGCCTGGGACCCGAACCCGCAATCTTTCGGTTGCATGCCTGACACCCTGACCATTAGACCACGGCTGCCCCGTGGTTTTGTGAACTTGACACATATGACAATTAAGTAACAAATGCAATTTGACCTGTTACTGAATTGTCATTTCTGTCAAGTTCATGGGACCATAACTTCTAAATGCTACTTTGGAAATGACTGTAATTTTGTGTGGTGACAGTCAAGAGACTTGGGAATAAGCCCCCAGTGAATTTTTATATCACCCCCAAAGGAAGCTGAGATATAGCGCCACCAATTGGGCCAATGAAGCAATTTGACCTGTTACTGAATTGTCATTTCTGTCAAGTTCATGGGACCATAACTTCTAAATGCTAGTTTGGAAATGACTGTAATTTTGTGTGGTGACAGTCAAGAGACTTGGGAATAAGCCCCCAGTGGATTTTTATATCACCCCCAAAGGAAGCTGAGATATGGCGCCATCAATTGGGCCAATGAAGCAATTTGACCTGTTACTGAATTGTCATATCTGTCAAGTTCATGGGTCCATAACTTCAAAATGCTATGGTGGAAATGACTGTAATTTTGTGTGATGACAGTCAAGAGACTTGGGAATAAGCCCCCAGTGGAATTTTTATATCACACTCAAAGGAAGCTGAGATATAGCGCCACCAATTGGGCCAATGAAGCAATTGCTGAATGTCATATCTGTCAAGTTCATGGGTCCATAACTTCAAAATGCTATGGTGGAAATGACTGTAATTTTGCGTGATGACAGTCAAGAGACTTGGGAATAAGCCCCCAGTGGAATTTTTATATCACACTCAAAGGAAGCTGAGATATAGCGCCACCAATTGGGCCAATGAAGCAATTTGACGTTACTGAATTGTCATCTGTCAAGTTCATGGATCCATAACTTCAAAATGCTGTGGTGGAAATGACTGTAATTTTGTGTGGTGACAGTCAAGAGACTTGGGAATAAGCCCCCAGTGGAATTTTTATATCACACTCAAAGGAAGCTGAGCTATAGCGTCACCAATTGGGCCAATGAAGCAATTGACCTGTTACTGAATGTCATTTCTGTCAAGTTCATGTTCCATAACTCCATAACTTCAAATGCTGTGGTGGAAATGACTGTAATTTTGTGTGGTGACAGTCAAGAGACTTGGGAATAAGCTCCCAGTGGAATTTTTATATCACACTCAAAGGAAGCTGAGCTATAGCGCCACCAATTGGGCCAATGAAGCAATTTGACGTTACTGAATTGTCATATCTGTCAAGTTCATGGGTCCATAACTTCAAAATGCTATGGTGGAAATGACTGTAATTTTGTGTGGTGACAGTCAAGAGACTTGGGAATAAGCCCCCAGTGGAATTTTTATATCACACTCAAAGGAAGCTGAGCTATAGCGCCACCAATTGGGCCAACAATGCAATTTGACCTGTTACTAATCTGTTATTAATGCCCAGTCCACATTTACATATATATAAAACATATGTGGACAATATATATATATAAAATACATATATATAAAACATATGTGGACAATATATATAAACATATGTGGACAATGTACATAGATATATACAGTGCAGTGTACAGTAACCAACAATGCAATGGCTTAATCAGTTTAATTCACATTCATTTGTATAATGCATTTCACATCACATCTTTTTTTTTTTTTTCAGAAACCAGAATAGTATTTATAGGAGTAGGTATCAGAAAGAACAGTTGAAATCTAGTAGAAATTATAGTACTTACAGAATCTAGTAAAAATTATTATATTTACAAATTCTATTTATGCATTAAGCAAACTTTGATTGCATTTTAAAACAATGAAAATGCCATAATTTTGTATCTGGAGTCCTCGCAGGGGTAGGTGTCATCTATTCACAGGTGCTGGGCCATATTAAGTCTTCATAAGAGGCTAGATTTAAAAAAAAAAATCGTTTTACACTTTCAAAGGATGAAACGTTCAATAACTAATGAATAATGTTAGAATTATTTGAATAACAAATAATTAGATTTCATGTTGACAGCCCGTTTTCCCTCTTATCTCAGTGTTATTTACATTTAAGAATCGTTTATTGTTCGTATTTGAAAAAGAGACGGTCCCTAAGTCGAACGTGAATAAGAAGCTAAGGAAGGCGGAAGCGTGGCGTTTTTAAGGTGGAACGGATAGGTCAATAAGAAGCTGCGAATAAGAAGCTGGATGCAGCCTGGTCGTAAAACTTGATACAGACAGAGTCTTGGGCATTCTGAAGAGGAAATTACAATAATTTCTACCGTAGCAGTTTGAAGTTATGGACCTATGAGTTTGACAAATATGACAATCAGTAACAGGTCAAATTGCATTAATGGCCCAATTGGTGGCGCTATATCTCAGCTTCCTTTGAGGGTGATATAAAAATTCCACTGGGGGCTTATTCCCAAGTCTCTTGACTGTCACCACACAAAATTACAGTCATTTCCACCATAGCATTTTGAAGTTATGGACCCATGAACTTGACAGAAATGACATTCAATAACAGGTCAATTGCTTCATTGGCCCAATTGGTGGCGCTATATAGCTCAGCTTCCTTTGAGTGTGATATAAAAATTCCACTGGAGGCTTATTCCCAAGTCTCTTGACTGTCACCACACAAAATTACAGTCATTTCCACCATAGCATTTTGAAGTTATGGACCCATGAACTTGACAGAAATGACATTCAATAACAGGTCAATTGCTTCATTGGCCCAATTGGTGGCGCTATAGCTCAGCTTCCTTTGAGTGTGATATAAAAATTCCACTGGAGGCTTATTCCCAAGTCTCTTGACTGTCACCACACAAAATTACAGTCATTTCCACCATAGCATTTTGAAGTTATGGACCCATGAACTTGACAGAAATGACATTCAATAACAGGTCAATTGCTTCATTGGCCCAATTGGTGGCGCTATAGCTCAGCTTCCTTTGAGTGTGATATAAAAATTCCACTGGGGGCTCATTCCCAAGTCTCTTGACTGTCACCACACAAAATTACAGTCATTTCCACCATAGCATTTTGAAGTTATGAACCCATGAACTTGACAGATATGACAATTCAGTAACAGGTCAAATTGCTCCATTGGCCCAATTCACATATCATTTTCCTAATGTATCTTATCTTCTTATTTTCTATGCTACCTCTCGACTGACCTGTCTTCCCCTGAAATATGATGTTTGTGTATGGTCGGAGGGGTCCAATTTCGCTGCATGTAACAGTGTATGTGACAAATAAAGGCTTTCATCATCATTTTAATGAACATTCTATATGATTCATAGATTAAGTAATCAATACATTTTTATTAGTTAAATGTGCCATAATGTATTAATTCCCTTATCACTTATTTTAACTAATAGTGTAAATTAATGTGATCATTACCACTAATGATTTGCAAAGATATCATTATGTTCTGACTTTACTTGTTGAGGCACAGGACTATTAACTAATTGTTAAGTAATATGTCATTGTGGTTATGGATTTACAATTAGTTAGTCATGTGCCTCAACAAGTCACAATATAGTGATACATTTGCAAATCACTAGCTAATGAGTGTTTAAAGTAGACAACTGGAAGTTGAAGTACATAGCTTTGAACACTGTGGTAATTAACATGAATTTACATCATTAGTTAATAAAATAAGTGATAAAGGAAATTAACACATTATGACGCATTTAACTAATAACAATTTAATGATTACTTAATCTATGAATCATATAGAATGTTCATTTGTTGCTGATGAAGGAATCATTAATAAATGCTTTAGTTCATCATGAATTATACATTAACTTGTGATTATCTGTGCATTAATTAAGCATGAATTAATGCATATTTTTACACATATTGTAATGTGTTACCAAGATTTACTTTTCATTTTATGTCAAATTCTACAATTTTCCTGTTAACTCTAAAGACTTTTTTTTTTTGAAATAATAAAAGACATTTTGCCTTTTATCGCTATTATTATTATTATTATGAAAGGACACATCAGAAATGACAAGAAGCAACATGGGTGTGAGATCAGGAAAGGTCCCCGAGTCGGGATTCGAATCCGAGACGCCCGGAATGCATCGGCGCTGTATGTTGGCGTGCTGCCCACAAGGCTATCAGCATCAATCTCTTTGAAGGATATATGACAGAGAATATAACAATATATATGCTATATAATGCATTGTGACAAATTGCCATTCATTTAAAATTGCCATTCTGTACAAATCTTCTCTGAAATCTCGTGAAACTTGATACAGACAGAATCTTGGGCATTCTGAAGAAGTATGAATAGAAATCTTGCTGTCAGGTTTGAAGGAATTTAAATAATGCATGTATAAATGTGAAAGAGTGGTCAGTGCAATGTCACAGACTTTGTATGAATAGAAATTTTCCTGTTAACTATGAAGACTTTTTTTTTTTTTTTGATAAATGATAAAGAATATTCTGCCTTTTATCGTTATTATTTTACAAAAGGGCACATCCCGAGTCGGGATTCGTACCCGAGACACCCGGGACGCATTGGCGGTGCATGTCTGTGTGCTGCCCACAAGTCTATCAGCATCGACATCTTTGAAGGATATATAAGAAAATATAACAATGTATATGCTATAAAATGCATTATGACAGACTGGCGTTCATTTTCTGTACAAATTCTACACTAAAACATCGTGAACACAGATAGAGATATGGTTGTTCAGAAAAAGAATTTATTGAAATGTTCTGGTAACTCTGAAGAAATGTTAATAATGCATGTAGAAAAAAAGGCGCAAACATTCAGTGTTAGAATGTATTTTAACAAACTTTATTTTTTCAGAAAACTTCACAGTATAATGTATTCGAAAGTAATTGTATCTTCTATAATGAACAATGTATATACGTGTTGTAAATACTTTTTCCCTGTTTTCTAGCACATTTAAATTTTAACCGCTGAAATACAGATGTTCGTCAGCTTTTTTGGCCGCTTCGTGTCTCCATACCGTAATTCCACTAATAGACGTGCAGCAAATCCAGATGGCGGCTGGCGTTCGCAGATGGCGGCTCACTTGACCGCGGTCTCACCGTGCAAGATTGAGCAGTACCATGCTTTCAAATCTGATGCTTTTAAAATGCAACATGAAAATGCAGCATGATTAAACAAGCAATTTGTAAATTTTCTACGCTAGTTCTCAATCAGAAGTTCACAACAATGGAAGTAAACACATGCTTTTGATGGCGTCGTAAAGTTGCAAAGTGTGTTGCAAAGTGTATATGTCAAATCAGTAAATAAACTCCCTTTGCAATTGTGACAGTGGTGTCATTTTTGTTTAATGTAGAACCTCTTTAATACATTTTATCAGTTTTTTGAAGGTCCCAGAGTGGAGACATGTAGGCACTCTCAGACTCGAATACGGGACTCGAGACTCGACTCGGACTCGAACACTGGGGACTTGAGACTCGACTCGGACTCGAACTCTGGTAATGGTGACTCGACTTGGACTCGACTCGGACTCTTCTTTGGTGACTCGGACTTGGACTCGGACTCGAACACTGGGACTCGAGACTCGACTCGGACTCGACAGTTGGTGACTCGACTACAACACTGCCACGCATGTGATTTACATTAAGTAAATGTAAATCGCTTTAGATTTACAGTACTAGTATGGCTACAAACTTAAAAAAAAAAAAAAAAAAAAAAAAAAATAACAATCCACATTTTGAGTCCAGGTAGCTACCTTTACTTGTTTTGTGAGACATGACGGTCATTCTGAGGTACAGCTTCTAAATACTACTTTGTTTTGAATGCAGGTCAACAGATCGAAATCGACTCAATCCAGCAGAAACTCAAAACTATTAAACTGATGGATATGAGTGGCACAGAAAAACTGGATATTGGAAAAGTCGAATATAGTATTACAGGGTGAGATGCATGCCCCATCCAATTCATGGTCCTACTGTATAAGTTCCTACTATGCACTTCCAGTGGTTAAGTTGACATATTCAAAATGAGCTCTCAGTAATTCTATAAAACATATTGATCCGTATGCCCCACAAGATTTTAAGTGATTTTCTAGTGCTGGCATTTTAGAGTTGTCCCCTACTGATAAAATAAAGTGACATTTACTTGTCCTTGTGAAACTGACTTTAAATAAATAAATAAATAAATAAATAAATAATGCCATTTTGACAGAATCATTTGATTATCAGTACATATTATTTTCTACGATGAAACAAATAGTTAAATAAATGAAACTGAAGAGGAATCAAAGAAAGGTGGAAAATAAATTTGAAATATAAAATTGATTTGTATGCCCCACAAGATTTTAAGTGATTTTCTAGTGTTGACATTTTAGGGATGTCCCCTACTGATAAAATAAAGTGAGATTTACTTGTCCTTGCGAAATTGGCTTTAAATAAATAAATACATGGCGTTTTGACAGAATCATTTGATTATCAGTACACATTATTTTTTTTTTAGAAGTCCAATGAAACAAAGAGGTAAATAAATGAAACTGAAAAGGAATCAAAGAAAGGTGGAAAAAATATTTATATACATATATATATATATATATATATATATATAGTGATAGCAGATAGCAAAAGCTTCTCCGATTTACCTTATAGGATGCAGATTGTAAACCTTGGACTTCCTAAATCAGCAGTGGGCTTCGTTCCGGGCACTGGAATCTTGCTTTCAGTTGCCAATGCCTACATCACTCTGCGTGGAAATTGGAGAGTCAAGTACTTAAGGTTAATGTAAGTAGACATTATTAATCATTATACCAACATTATTAATTCACACTAAACTTTAATTTAATAAATTCATTATTTAGCTAAATATCTGAACGCTTTGTACACAGAAGGGACACTGGGTCATTTGATCTGACTGTGAATGAATTGGCTGTTAGCAGCAATATTGAAGTCAAGAGTGATGGCACCGGCCACCCAACAGTCAGCATGACCAACTGTGCAGCGACTGTGGGAAGTGTCAAGGTCAAACTTCATGGTGGAGCTAGGTAAGACTGTGCAACTAACACACAACAGTCAAGTCAATATGCAAAGCCAAAGTGCTGAATGCTAAATCACCATATTATGGGCTAGATTTACTAAGCAAGGTAAATTAGTGTGAGGGTGCAATTCCAAAAAAAGGGCGAAGGGTAGTGGAAAGTGTTGTGGCTGATTTACTGACAATGTGCAAATTGAAGAATAAAATGCAACATCCATAATGACCAACTCAGTCTCCCAAGAACAGCGTGAATTAGCATAAGGATATGTTTGAAGAATGTCTTCCTCTGGCATAAAAAAAAAATTATACCAGTGGAGAAAATTCTCTCCCTTCTACCACACACCCTCTGTTCTTTGTGGCTCCCCTCCTGACAGCAACAATCACAGCCAATTAGCCCATTATATACTCATCCTCAAGGCATCCTAGGTGTATATGACTTCCTTCTTCAGACAAGTCCTATCAGAGTTATATAAAAAATTATTCTGCCACTTCCATGCTTTATAATGCACCGTGTTCCGTTTCAGTCAGTCACGTTCGTTCTTCGTTAAATCAACTGACTTCAGGGGTGTTACTCAGAAGCCTCAATCACCTCTGAGCTTTAGAAGAAAAGGCAATGAGAATTGGCGAGTGGAATTTGCATGCCAAGCCACTCCCCCGTACATACAGGCATCTAAGTTGGCGACGTGCATGCACTCGTTCAATTTTTGCTTTGAAGCTGATTGCTTTGTGAGTGCTGCTTCTGACTCTACAAAGAAGTAGAATCATTATCTTAAGCTGCAGGAGTTTCTCAGCTGTGAAACTTCTTTTGTGCATCCAGCGAAGAGACCTGCTATAACACAGATAAGTGGTGTGGTCCGCCCCTGGGCACACCAGCCAAAAGAGCAAATTCCTACAGCATACATGGTTGTTAAGAGTGTCTTTCGAGATGTCTTTCCGATTATGTTCTTCTGGGTGCAGTAGTTTCCGTACCCCTTATAACGGACACGATCACTGTCTTACATGTCTGGGCCATAAACATGCGGAGAAAGCGTTTAGCGTTTGTGGATGGTTCATGCCCATACTGCGAGTGCATGCTCATTTCTATGCTTAGGTCATGGCTCTCATTCATTATGAGTCTGCCCCACGCTCAGCACTACATTGGTTAAAGACAAGTGAGACCTGTCAGGATTTACAGTGGGTTTCAAGTCAGGAATGCTCCATCTGGCCAGCCCCCACGGAAGTCCAGCTCCTCACAGCATAGCACTGTTGAGCTTCAGGATGTTGGCACTGGTTCATCCCACTGCGGGACCACTGTCTCATTCGGAGCTCTTGAGAAGGATAATGTGTCTATCGCTGCATCAGAGGAGGGGCTGTCATCTTCAGAAGTTGAAGATTCTGCTGATCAGCCTTGGCAGCTGCACAGTCTGAGTCCGAGGCTGAGTTGGTGCCCATGCTCCTCCGGTTGGAGGTGATCTCTCCATCTTCTCCCTAGTGCTCGAGGCTTGACGGTTGGTCGATCATGTTTGAGCTCTTCCCTCCTCAGTACCCTCGACGGTGGGGCGGCCAGGAGGTACGTTGATGTCTGCCATGTGGAATGTGTGGTTGCGGTGCACCAGTGACCACAAAACGCCACCACCTGGGGAAACCGTCTGCACCCTTCTTCCAAAGTATGTAAACTGTTGCCAGCTCTGGCTGCCAAAGCTTACAGCGCTGTGGCCCAGGCCACCATGGTGGTCCAGAAGCGCCATCACTGGCTATCCTGGCTGAGATGCGTGACGCTGACAATGTTGGCTTTCCCGACGCCCCCGTCTCACAGGCCAGCCTCTTTGAGTTTGCCCAGCAGTTCAGAAACAGATGGAGGCCATCTTGCCCCAACGTGATTCACCAAAAACCAAGCCACGTCTTTGTCTGCCCGTCATTGAGGGCGCCCCTCTGCGGCTTCAACACTTGCCCTGCCCCAGAAAAAAACACAGCCCGCCTCTTGGGGCACTGTTAGGTCTCCTCTGAAGACCGTGAAGCGTCCTTGAGACAGGTCACCCAGGGATAACAGGAACTGTTCTTCGGGGGACATTGACATCTGCAACGTAACGTCTCCATTCCCTCAAAGTAACATCTCCTCCTTTAGGGAATGAGGGTTACATACATAACCAAGATGTTTCTCTTCAAGAGTCCAAAGAAATCCATAAGAAAAAGTGCCTCACGGGGGAGTGAATATAGGTCTCTTGTAGCGCATCAATGTGTTTTTGTAAGAAAAATATCCATATTTAAAACGTAATAATCACATTTCACAAACTTCCACTAACTGTTGAACATCGAAGCCGTTCTGGGCGGATGATATAGGACGTTGGCGTTGCACATGCAAAACCAACGTTTGTTCACAGGAGCAAAGAAAGCAAAGTGTCCTTAGCAAAGGAAAACCAGACTCCTTTTGGCTTGTATCAAAATCCTCACACATTTTCCTTACAGTTCCTTATTTTGTACTTCTAATTCATAACCGGTGTTGTTGGATTCATCTGAAATAAAGAAGTAAAATCTTACCCAGGACTGTTTTTCAAATGTACATAACAGTTTTTCACTAAAACATTCAAGTCTTCCAGCCATTGACTTTTACTAAAATTGCAATTTACAATCTCCTGTTGTTAAAAATTGTTTAGGTAAAACCAGATTTAAAAAAATGGGCATTTTTAAGCCCCAGTGGGTCAAATTTACCCACTGTATAATGCCTATATTTCCGCGCTGTCATTTTCTTGCCGCTTATGTTTTTACGTTGTACACTCAGTGAATTAGTGGTTAACTTTCATAAATAAAGCCAAAATAAGTGAAATAAGGTGAGTTATAGATTCTGAATAGGTATTAAAAGCACTAAATGCCTTGAGCGATGAAGAGTGTGATGGTGGGGTCTGGGGAGATGAGTGATGTTTCTGGGGTCGGCTCAGCATCTGACGGCTCATCTGACAGTGATCCAGATATCATATTTAGATGTTTTAACGTTACTCATATTGTTCAAATTTTGGATTAATTATTTAATGTTTGTTTAGCCATTTCTATTGTTTATTGTTTGCTACTGTGTTGCTATTTATTCTAGTCTGCCCCATTTCCCGAAAAAAAAAGATCTATGATGTATGAATAAAACCGTTTTTTGATTATCTTAAAGGGGTCATCGGAAGTTTACTTTTACATGCTGTTTGAACATTAATCTGTGTTGGCAGTGTATGTACAAATCTACCCTGTAATCCCTACCCTGTAAAAATCCATGCAGTGGATTTTAATTAATCTGTTAAAATAATATCCCCTTTTTCAAATCAAGCCATTCTCAGATGCCTGTCGGTGTGGCGTCAGACCCACAGAGGACACTCCCACCATAGTTGATTGACATGAGCGTCTTACCTCAGATCAGCTGTAACAGTCCGACCTCCATGTTTTGATGCCAGAGCAGGGATGTAAGTTAGACAAGAATTAAGCGATTGAGGTGTTGTGTTACTGGATGTAATAATGAATGTAGTGATCGTCATTTACTCCAGACATCTGAGCCGCTGAAGATGCAGTAGATTAGGTTTGTTTGTGAATGGAATGCACCTCCCGATCTACAGATATCCGTCTATGTTCGCACCAATCATTCACGATCCAGCTTCACTTACAGCAGAAGTGAGTATAAGGGTTTTTTTTATGAATCTTTGCGATCGCCCTTCCTAATAATGTGCTAGTTAGCAAGTTTAGCGGCTAAAGTAAACAGGCGCGTCTCTCCACAGAGAGAAGAGAGGGGCGAGTGAGCAGAGCTCATTAATATTTAAAGAAATCTCGACCAGAACAGGATGATTTTTGCAGAGCTGATTTTGGCAAGGTAAAAAGGGTGTTGTTTTACACTACCACTGAGAATTTTTAACCAAAGTATATTATAGACTTTTCATTAAGACCCTAAAGACTTGGCATCTGATGACCCCTTTAAGTTTATTGATGTTCTCTTATTCAAATTATAAATAATATAGCTAAACAAATCAATAATTAATTAGGTGAAGCTGTGCGCTTGAATTTGTCATTACATCATCCTATGCAGTGTGGTGAATTATATTGCTCGTTATTGTCTATAGGCTATTTTAGTAATTGATTAATGACATTGTATTATAATATCACACCACCCAAATATGTATTTGCTTCCATCTAATACTTGTTGTCAGTGCAGGCTTGTTAAGCTTATATTTACCATTATAAAAAGTGATTAGTGTAGCCTGTATTAAAAAAAAAGAGCCTTAAACCTAAAACAACAGGACAAAAATATGGTGGATGATTAGACATAATCATTTCACGACTCTAGTGACAGTGACAGTAGTCATGTGTGTGGGTAAAATTTACCCGCTGGCGGTTTTAGGTATACTGCGACCCCTGGTGGTTCTAGTGTTAAATAATTGGCCAAACACCAGTAAACTGACTAGCACAAACATTTTAAATCTTGGGTGATTCATTCTAATACACTCCTCACATGAATGCTGAAAGAGACACTCTTACAAATGCATATGCAATACGTTCAGCTGCAAAAAAGTCATTGCTCACACCTTTCCAGTGCTATTTTTTCACTGTGCATCTTCTGACAGTAGTTTAACACACAAAAAAAGTTTGCACTGGCACAAGCTGTTAGCGAAGCTGGCCCTGTCACGTTCACAATTCAAATAAATACAATTTTTTTTTTTCAATACAGTTGATCTTTTAAATTAATTTTTTAATGCAGAAGGAGCCATTCCACAAAATAGCTATGTTATAAATGCTATGCAACTTTTCTTCTCCACAAATATTACATAGCATTTTTAAAAAGAGGACGTTCTCAGAGGAAGTGCAGTCCTTAGCTGTTTTCAAATGGATTCAAGTGAAAATAGCAAGATGATGGAAGAGTAGGGACGAGGAAATCAGGAACATGCACTTTAATACAAATCCATACACAGGAACTGGAACAGCAGGGTATCCACACGCAAACACACGAAAATAGCACTAAATGACTTTAAGAAACAAACGAGGAACAGAACCAAACTTAAATACCCAGGCTAATGAGACGAGGACAGGTGTGAATGATTAAACAATGACGTCATAATAGAAAACGGAACGGGAAAGACCAAATAAGGGCATACAAGGGAAAAACCAATGAAACAGTCCACAAGGGTGTGACAATAGGAGTCCACATTTACGTTCTTATAAGTATCACTGTTTAGGTTCTTCAGAAATGACAAAAGCAGATTTTCAGTTTATACATGAAAGTTTATTCATTGTATACATATGAGTTTGTTTGTGTGTCTGTGGATGTTTCTGTCCAGAGTGGAGCACATTGTACCAGTACAGATGAGTGAAGCCAGCTAGAAAACACTTTAGAAGGACGTTTGATAAGCGTTTGATAATCAGTTTATCTGCTGAATTAAACCTTTCTAATAGTTGAATTTAGTTAGTAAACATGTCAGGAATTCATGTTATTAATGAACCAATAAACAAACAAACAATTGAAACCTAGTTTACACCTAATGACTGCGTTAGTACAAACATGTCATTTTATGCACTAATATTTCCTGTATTTACGACAGCTGGTTGTATAGTCTCTTCAGTTCCTTCATGAATACGGCTTTACACAAAGCTCTACAGAAACAGGTAAGGAGTTTTGGCTTTGGGAATGTCTCTACACTACCCACTAAATGAGCACTGAGATGCAGTGTAAGACATGCCTGCGTTTCACACACAGTCTTTCTGCTGTTTCAGATCTGTCGTTCAGTGACGGATTCTTTTGCTGACATGAACTCCTTCCTGAAATCATTAAATGGTGATATGATAAATTAATATGAAAATCAGCATCATTAAATACAATTTTTGAGTACACACCAAAAAATGACATTTCTCTCGTTGTCTCTCGACTTTTAGCCAAAGTGGATCAATATGCTGAAATTGAATACACCATGGTGGAGTCTCCTGTCATTTCTAATACTATGATTGAGTTGGGTTTTAAGGTAATCTTAATCTCTATGGTGTGTGATATTTCTCTGAAACATAATTGTATATCTAGATCTGATGAGATGTTTTCGCACTTACACTAGGGTGAATTCTATAACATTGGACAGCACAAGGAACCCCCCTTTTCCCCAAAACCTTTCTCATTGCCATCTCAGGAAACTAATATGCTGTACATGGGAGTTTCTGCCTTCTCCATTAACTCAGCAAGCTTTGTGTACCACAGAGCTGGCGCCCTCCGCCTCTACATCACTGATGACATGGTGAGATGCTGATGAAATCAGTCACTCAGATCTGCAAATGCACAGCACCTATCGCTGGCCTCCGTTACACCTCCTCAAAATATTGGATGAGAACATTTTGTTTAGTATTTGTAGGAGTTTCAGCGAGTAATCAAATTTAAAGTAAATCTCACTGTCTGTGACCAATGTTTACCAAGCTTTGATGACTGATGATCTAAAAAATTCAAAAGCAGTAAAGCGTTAACAAGAGTAACTGAGCACAAATTAAATTGTTACTGCCTTGAGTTATAATATTTAATATAAAAAGTATTAATGTATAAAAAAATATGATAAAAGTAATGAGATATTAGAAATGCAGAATTAAGCGATCTTTTTACAGATATCAAGAATTAACATTTTAACAAGTGACAACTGAATTCTCGATTTCATGAATTTGTATTTTAACTAGTAAAAAGGTAATTATTGATATCCATAAAGACACTACTAAAAGTAATTTGGTAACACTTCATTTTAAGGTGTCATAATACAGAGTGCTTACCTAATTAAGTACTTAGTAGTAGCCATTGTACTTCAATTAAACAAAATGTACTTACCATGTAAGTAAGTTATGGAACAGCCTGTAATTACAGTTTGTAATTATGTAGATGTAATAGGCAGCCACTGTTAACTGTTAGCCACAAAGGTCTGACTGTTACATATGTGTTACACACTTTATACAACGTAATTAAAAATGTAAGTACACAGACTTAAAATAAACATTAAAGAATGTACTTAAGTGTACTTCATGTGTATCTATACTGTACACTTTATCCAGCTGCACCTTAGTTTGATTTAACCAACCAGTACACAGCTTAAATATATGTAAAACTTTTTCTAATTACATTAAAATGACAGAATATTACACAGGCATAAGCTACTTAAAATAAGTGTATCAAGATTGTACTTAAGTGTACAAGTAGCTGTGTAACAGACTCGGTCTGTTACGTTATGTGTAACAGTAGCTGCCTATTACATCTACATAATTGCACACTTTAATTACAGGCTGTTCCATAACTTACTTACATGGTAAGTACATTTGGTCTAATTTAAGTACAACAGCTACTACTAAGTACTTAATTAGGTAATTGCTCTGTTATTATGGACACCTTAAAATAAAGTGTTACCAGTAATTTTTTGCCCAGATATCTGAAAAATTCTTTGCAGCTAGTTAAAATAGAATCACTTTGTTAAGCCAGGTTCACACTGCATGATTTTCAAGTTGGATTACTACTCGTCTCACACTGCACGGCTGTCTGGGCTTCCATCTAGTTGCTGTTGTGTGCAAACTACACAACGGATCGGTGACAGGTCACACGTCACACGTCACACGCGGCGATTAATGCATAAATGAGCGAAACTTGCGAAACAGTTTGTTTTGGCGTTAGGGGAAGTAAAATAGTCTAGGTTCTGTGTTTATAGTATTTATAATGTTTGTTTATGTTATAACGTTTAGTGTGAAAAATCTAATTGTCAGTGGATTACAGCACAGGATCTGGCAGCAGCTTCTGAATGCTGTTCAAAGCATCATCTGGGATCAGATGAAGAGTGATCTTCAGAGCAGCAGCTTATATACACAAAATATAACGTTTGTTTTTTGCAGATTCCTTCTGATTCTTCGAATCGTCTGAACACAAAGACATTTGGAACATTCATTCCTCAAGTATGAAAATAAATAGCCACGTTCAGTCATTAAATTCAAAACATAAAAAAACACACGTGAACTAAGATCATACTTTTCAGATTGAGAAAACCTATCCTGGTCTGATGATGAAGCTGTTGTTTGAGACAGTGAAGGAGCCCCTCATTACATGTGAACCCAACAACATGACTATTCAGGCCAGCGGTATGATGACAGCTTTCGCTATTCAGTCAGACGGCACACTGTCGCCACTCTTTGTCCTCAACCTGGTGAGTCACCAGAAGGAGGAATAATAACAAATCAGTTTAAATGTGGAATCAATTGTTTATTTGTCTGTATTTTTTAATGGTTTTCCCTTCAACAAACAGGAGGGCAGCGTCAGTACTAATATATATGTAAGTGGGCTCAAACTGGCAGGACATGTGACCCTTGACAAGTAAGTTTAGGAGCCACAAACACAGCCTATATATATATATATATATATACAGCTAGATATGAATTTATGTTCATGAAGTCTTAAAGGGTTTATACAAACTGTATAATTCTCTTAAACAGAATTCATATGAGCTTAGCAAAAAGCTATGTGGGATCATTCCAGGTAAGAAGAAACTAGGGAAAGTATTTAAAACTGATCTGAAAGCGATCGTTCAGAATCTCATCATAAAATTTAAATCAACAGGTGACATCTCTCGACGATATTTTCACAACGGTCTTGAAGGTTGCCGTCATTCCCAAGGTTAATGGTGAGAGGATTTTATTGTTATTTTAAATGAAAAAAATGAATTCTTACAGTTTATTTTATTGTTATTTAATCATGCACTTTCTCCACTCTCAGCTCAATTAAAGGAGGGTTATTCACTTCCTGCCACTGTCAAGATGCAGCTTCAAAAAACTCAAATCCAAGTTTTGAAGGTAAGTTTACATTTATATTAGTGAGACCTACAGGGTCTGTGTAACATCTTGTCATGATAATGATAATAGTTTCATTTGGTTATTTGTTATGTTTTTCCCCCCCACAGGACTACGTATTGATTGGAACTGATGTTCAAGTTACAGCATAAGCGACATCCAGCGACGACTGCTCTTCTCTCCCTTCATCAATCACCTGTGCCCTCCTTGTGTTCTCCAGCATCTTCCAGCAGCTCCTGGAATCCACCGATCTCCATTAACTGAACTGTGCTCAGATATTCGGGTCTTACCATGCTATTCCTTTAAGAAATCTGGCATAAAAAAGACATTGTTATTCCTCTGATATCTTCCACCGAAGTCTCAATATTATCATTACTATCATCATTACCATTTATTGACTTCTGTTGCACTCTCATTAATAAAATACCTGGTTTACCGCAATCTCTGAGTCTCTGAGTCTGGTATCCCGTTACAGGTGAAGGATTTTAAATACATACAGTACACATACACACATATCTCCATGATAATGCATCCTGAGCGTATGTGTGTTTGTGAGCTCTGCAATCTCAAGCACTGCAGTGCAATATTCAAATTCAACCATGGGACGTTTGCATTTGCATAATAATCATGATCCAAATGATTTGAGTGAAACTGTTAAAGATAAAAATTAAATAAATTGTCAGTTTGTTTAAAAAAGGACCGATTGTTTCGCTAGATAAGACCCTTCTTCCTCAGCTGGGATCGTTTAGTTCAAACTTGGGGGCACCACTGAAGTCCATCATATCAAGAAAATTAGGGAATGTTTTCCCGAATAATTTCTTATCACCTGAAGAAAGAAAGACATGAACATCTTGGGTGACAAGGGGGTGAGTACATTATCTGTACATTTTTGTTCTGGAAGTGGACTTCTTTAACTTCAACTAAAGTATTCAATGTTCCAGTTTTCTATGGTGTTGAGGAAAAAAAATCAATATTTGTTGCGGTTTATGTTGAAATGTTTCTAAACCCTGACTGTATTCCTGTGCACATTAAATTTCATATCACTTGGCATTTTCCATTACAAACTATATTAGCGTTATTTCCATAATCAGGGTTGGGGGTTACTTAAAATTTCTGCTATGTTCGAAGCTATTTTGAAGTTTTATAAACCAAGAGTGTGCATTTCAAGGAATACGCTGACACTGTGGCATACAAAACACTTTGAAACAATATTTATTGTGAAAAACACCATACAAATAAACCTGACTTGAACGGCTTAAACTGGGCAGAAGTAACAGTATGTGTTATATGTCTGAAATAATGGAGAAGTTGATATAAAATAATAATGGCTAAATCAGACTTGTTGTCTGCTAACGTCTGATGAAATTTTGTTATATCCTATTAATGTGTTTTCACAAAAAAAGATGACAAATCTGTCAGGTGTTGTAATAATAGCTCAAGAAGCAGAAGTTGTATGGATCAAAGTGCAGCTTTATTTTAAAGCAAAACACAAAGAAACAAGAAACTAAACTTGCCATTATGCATACAAAACAACTAAAAACACAGGAGCACGTATGTGGGAGTAATGTCTGCAAGAAACACCAGAAAACAGTTAGAGAGGGACTCAACTGTGAGCCGCCAAGATCTAGCAAAAAAAACAATTCAACACAAAAGATCAAAGTAACTAAAACATGATGAAGACGGTTGCACTGTTGAAGATGTGACGTGGAAGCCATCTTCAAATGGAGCTGCTCTGTCGAGCCAGAACGTAGTCCCGTCGTTTCTGTGGCCTCTGGGATAAATGATATGCAAAAACACACACCAATACTATGAAACAGGAGGATGCAGCAGCTACCACCAACCACAAAGATTCTGAGTCTAGAGAGAGGAAGAGAAAGAAATCAAAGCAGACACATTTAAACATACCGAAATAGACATTGTGAAATATCAGATTTACCATTTACAGGTTCTCTAATTTTTCTAGTTCACTTTTAGTGTTCAAAACATTACACTGTGAAAGATATGGTAGGCATTTTTTAGGAAACATTTTTGTTAAACTGGTAAGAACTCTCTTCACATTCTGATAGCAATCAATAAATAAAATGGCCTAAATAGGCTTAGGACCATAAAAATGTTCATCCAGTCATTGGGCCTCGTTCATGAAACGTGAGTTGAATAAATGATTGTGTAAATCATTCATAAGCCGTTCTGATGTAAAATTTCAAATTCATGAAAATTTTTGTATTTTCAAAATGTTAGTTGGTACGAGAGAAATGTGCACCTGCTCCTGACCACGTGTAAATGGTGCGTAAAAAGTTCTGTGTTCTTTTTGCCAAACTGACGACCCTGAATTTGAATGCACTGCATAATAATTATAAGTTCATTTGGCTTTGCCCTCTTTTTTTATAGCTGAGTTGATAAGTGTAAAACACTGCGCTGGTCACTGTCACTATTTAACCAGCCATAAATAGAGGAGGGGCGGGACAAATACCGCCCAACCATCCTACTTGCACAATGACTGCCTATAACAATGGAGAAATCAATATTACCGGTTACTGCTTTTTTATATTTACTAAAATTCTTAAAAATGAAATACTATATTGCCGCCGTGGATATTCCAAATCATAGCAACTGAAGCGTCTCAGCTGGAAAAACGTTGTACCACCAAAGCGTTTTCAAGCGCCACCAGCTGGTTGTTTTAAGAAGAGTGCCTGACATTTTTTTAGCTGGCTAAAAACTCTTTGGTGGACACACGTTTTTGAATATTTTTAGGCATATGGCCTATTAGTCTTTTTTGCATTTATGCAATATACTGGAGCCAAACCTAAGAAAGTAAACCAGAATATTCCACCGTCTTCCTGGACACACAATTTGCACAGCTGTAATTAATAGGCAGGGATTATGCTAATTGTGAATGAGCGTACATGAGCGCCATATTCACAAACGATTGGAATTCATTAACATACACGTTTAACTGTCAAATAGGACATTTACAAAGCGCTTGTGAATGCTAAGGAGAGTTTTCGGGAAGGTCTGTTTTACACGTAAATTGCTCCGTTGTAAATATATACTGTATATTTCCATGAATGAGGCCCAGTGTGATGGTCTGAATGCTATTGTATGATGGGATGTCCTCCCTGTCTGTCAACCTATGTATTTGCATAGAGGGAGTTTGGGGCATGGCTACTGTAGCAGGCAGAATTCATTACAGAAGAGTAAGCCCAAAAATAAGGAAGACCTGCCCAAATTTACAAAGACAGACAATGGGATAAAACAAGGGTAAACATTGTCAGTGTTTTACCAAGATGGAGGAATTTGATGGAATGTTTGAGTTTTAATTGATTTAATGAACTTGCATCTTCTCGACAGGTAAGCTGAAATTCAAGTTAAAAGTACTTCTAAAATGTTGGACCTTTTATAAGTAAACTAGTTTACTTTTGATTGTTAAGACATGCCTTTACTTTTATAGATCCATAAGAGCAGTGTTTGTGATGTCTGAGTTGGGGAGGAGTGACATTTGCTAAGGTTGTTTAAAAACATGCATTTTTTGCACTACAAGTGCCACCTAACGGAACTGCGAAAATAAAAGCCTATCCTAGCTGCACTCAGTGCGAATGAAGTGTTTATGTTGTGCTGACAGACAGGGCAGTCAGCTAGATCAGTGTTTCCCAACCCTGTTCCTAGAGTCCCTGTTGAAAAAAACAACATATGCTGGTAGGTAGGTTTTATTCTGGTTTAAGCTGGTCCTTAGCTGGTCATGTTGCTGGTCAAGGACCAGCATCCCAGCGATAAAACCTACCTACCAGCATATGCTGTCTTTTTCAACAGGGGTACCCCAGCACATTTTGCATGCCTCCTTATGTTCTTAATGTGTATGTTCTGTACCCCAATAAATTCTTAATAATCTGACGATGGGCGCGATCATGTAACTGTTCCAAATCCTCACACTCTGAGTTATATGTTTCTATGGCAACTCTGTCAATGTCAAAATGTTCATGTGATTGCCAAACTCGCAATCACCTATATCATCTGACCGCCACTGGATTCACTTAAGTGCTACCTCCAACGACGTGGAACAGCTCCAAGTAGAATATCACATGTTGTTATCTCGGATAACGGTAATTACGACATAATGTTGCAAATGCAGCAAACATCTTAAAGTGAGTGATATTTGACTGTTTATGTGAATCAAGCAGAATGAGGTGGCTTGCTCATGTAGAGTAAGCAATGGTACTAAATACGGATTCGTTTTTCTGTTGTGTTTTTGAAAGGTTTCATACACAGATAACAACATCTGATCACTAGTGCATATATTCATTCTTAAAGACTGACATCATAGCATGACATCACTATTTTCATAAATCTGCGTTTTCATTCTGTAGTTGCAGAATGATACACTGAGACAACAACTTTAAGATTTAAAAAAACTTGCACTTTAAAACCCTTTTTCAGAAGGTTGCATTTGCAGGCAACCAAAACACTGTTGCCAAAACGCATAAAAGTTTTCTGTGTTTTGTTGAAAAACGGTGACATGTAAACACCCCCTAAAACAGCTTTTATTTGGCTACTGATGTGAGTTTAAATGATTTCCAATGAGCACCTCAAGAAAAGAAGCATACAGTAGCCCCTCTGATCAACAGGTACCCACCTTTCAGTTTGATTTGAGTCACAACTTCCTGTTTCTGGTCTTTGTTTTGACATATGCACTTCAGTTCTGTTCCATTGTCCTCTTCCAGAATCTCAAAGATAACCAGCTGCACCTCAAGATGGTTGCCTGTGATACTGAGAACACAATCTCTGTGTGAGTTAGTGGTGAGTACTGGATGAAAGAAGTCTTTTTTTTTGTTTCCCTAATTGTATTCCAGTATTGTATTTATATTGCATTCCCTAATCTACTGTTACAGACATGAGCCTCATGAAGTCTTGCAGCAATTTTCAGTAATATTCTTGGTGCCCACCCAAGGTCTCGAATAATTAACCCTCTTAAGAGGAAGCCACCCACTTAGCCACAGAGACTGCTGTGTAGAGGATGTAGCACGAAAGTGTAAATCATTCTTTAGTTTTATCTCATGCATAGCTGGTGCAACGAGCTTTGCCTGCCCATGGACTCACTTCTGCCTCTCCATCGCTGCACTCTCAACAGAGTGCCTAGACCGTTCACTCTGGCCCTCGCCTTTGCCCTTTTTTATAGTATAGCATTAAGGTTACCTCTTATCCTTCTGATATGCACGTCCGCCCAGGCTAGAGTTTTCAACTGGCTGGTCATTAACCAGCCATGTCACATCTGTGGACTGAGCGGGTTGGTTTCCAATAGACACCATGCACTGGATCACCAAATGTGAGCCTGCAAGTTAACAGCACTACTGAAGGTTTGTGAGTCTGATAATCACTACATAACAGTAGGAAACAAACTAATTATGATTCAGTACTTAAAAAAACTTATTTTTAAATGACCAATTAAGTCCACAAAGGTGAGAGAAAAGATGAAAAGCCCATCATGGAGAGTACTTGAATGCAATTCTAAGTCACTTAAATTGAAATGTGAGCAATCAAAATGCATGTTTGCTTTATGACTACTTGTTGTTATTATTATTAATATTATAAAGTCTGGGAAATTAAAGCTCAAGTCTTCTCTCATGCTGGGGGATCTGTTTACTGTCATTTTACTCAAGGATTACATTAAGATGTGAACTTGTTAATTACTTAAGTGTTTTCACTGTCCAGTCCAAATGAAACTGGCTAAGCTCCATTTCATATTAAGCATAGCACGTTTTTGTTGTGGAATACTGTCATACAATGTCTATCTATCTTTATCTGACAATAAACCCCTGTAAATCAGTATTGTTAGCAGTGTACACTCACCTACATGACTTTCAGTGAAGGATCCGTTGGCAGGAAAGACAATGTAAGGGAATGAATGACTTGATGCTGTGAGAAAACATTGTTCAATTACCAGGGAGTACAATTCAAATTGTTATTTTAATCAGTTTTTTTTTTGACCAATATGATGGTTAATTCTGATATCGTTTTTTAAAAAGCATCTCTGATACTTGCATGTGAAAGCACTGAGACTGTTACAGGTGACAGCTTCCGGTGCAGGACCATCTGATACTGGGACTGAAAAAAAGAAGTTAGGTGGAGTCATCATTTTCTCAACTATCTGACAGGTTTAGAAAAAAAGAGAAGCATGACACAGGAAGCAGAACATGGGGTATTTACCTGACACTTGAACTCTCCAGGTCCTGCTCACGTTATACTGGGTATTGTTGAAAATCACACTTAGCCTACAAGTGTAGAAGCCCTCATCTTTGACAGAGATGTTTTTGATGGCCAGAATTATGCCTTTATTGATTGAATACTGTCCTGTGCCAATAGGGAGAGCTGTGCTCTGAAAATCCTGGAAATGAATACATTTTTCAATCATTTTGTACTTTCAATTCAAATATTGATTTACATGTTTTACACAATGTGCAGTGACCTACCTTGTACCACTTTGGATTTTCTGACCTTTTGAAGTGTTTCAAATGGGGACAAACGATCTCTGTATCTTCTCCTGCACGTGCGCTGTAGGGCATTACAGTCATGTTCGGCTCCTCTGCCTCATAGATCATTACCGTAATACTCCCAGTGAAGCAGAATGTGTCGGTCCTGAGTGAAAAATGCATAACTAACTCCAGTTAGACCAACATCATACGTTCTGGGAGCTTCATCGTTTCTAACACACATTTTAGTTGGTGCCTTTATTGGACTTTTTTTCAAACCATTTACTTAAAGTTGCAAACCTTTGATTCATAAGCATGTTAACAGTGTTGTGAGAAAGTAGAGCAGGTCTGTAGATGGTATACATTCAATTTGTTATTTACTATTTATTAAAAGCATAAGCCCTAGATCATGACAATAATATATTTCCAAAAAGCTATAAAATCTGATATGAATTGTCTCAAAAATGTTGTTTTTACACTCCGAAGTGTTAAAAAAAGCTAATATTTCAGGCTGGCCCATAGATTGCATCTTGAAAACATGATGACATGATGACTTTATTAATTAGCCGCTGGCTCACATATTTAGAAGGCGGGACTTATTCCAACATATTGCATGTTGCATCTTGGCACTTCTGTAGTCGTTGACACACGTCAGTGTTTTCTGGTTTAAGAGATGCTTTGTGGTGTGACACCATGTTCTCACTGACTCTTGAAAACTCTTTCAGATGGGATCTAGTTGCTGTAACACATGGGCACTTCCTCGCTAGTTTGCAAGAGGAATAAACTTGTCTATTGGTGCCATCTTTGGCACATTAACTAAACTACATTCAATCCAGGAAAAGACCTGAATAGCCCTGTTTATTACTATAGTAAATACGTCGCATTTGTTCTCATTGCTTATAATCAGCATTAATAACATAAAAACATTTATGATATAGATAACTTGTATTAAAATTAACCATGATTATGTGCAAGAATGGTGTCAAGTACACACTGGGTTCATATTTCACCCCGGAAGCAAAAGGTAGAAAAAAATCATTTAGACCTTCATTTAACTTTTTTCTGCCACATTAAAACAATCCCCTAGTGAAAAATATATGTACTGAAATATATTTAAAATACATTTCATGTTAAGTATACTACTTAATAAAAATAACCTGCAGTTGTACTTTTAGTATGCTAAACTGGTATATTTAAAGTCTATTAAATTGGAACAACTAGTTTTGTAGAAAACACACTTTAATTGTGTGGAAGTAGTCCTGAAGACCAACTAAAGATATACTTGGGTCATTCCTGGGATTTGGTGCCTTTTGTGTCCCCAGTAAATATCATGATGATATTGCGTTGTCTTTGACATGAATGAACTTTTGAGCATATTAAAGCTTTTTTAAAAAAACAAAAACAAAAAAACAATTCTAAACATTTTACAGCATTTTAAAACAGCAAATATCAACATTTTTTCATGTCCACCCTGTCAAGGGGAAGGGGTCATTTCCAGTATTTGGTGCCTTTTGGGCATCATAACAAAGTTTTTTAAACATTTTTTTGTGTAATGTGTCCATTCGGTTTTGACTTAACAGGGTGGACACTAACAGAGTGGACATTTTGACCTAAAATCAACCATTACAGTAAGTCTAAGCAAAGAAATGCTAACACAGATGATCTGTCAAATAAAAAAAAAAAGTGGACCAAATCAAATTGGAAGGATAAAATGAGTAAAAACAGACAATAAACAAAACAGAGGCTCTCTCTCACCTTCCCCAGTTGCTTTCCCTCTAATGAAAGGATGTCAGCCATTCTATATTATGTAATTTCCTTTTTCCAACTTTCATTTAAAGGGCCAGTAGTCGAATATAACAGGGTGTACAGTATTTTGAGGGACATTTTAAATTAATTTAATACTTAAAACTATATCATATACATTAGAGAAAACTATTACTGATATTCCAAACAATGTGGAAAAGAAAGGTAGACACAGGCTTGGGGACATTGGAAAAATGATAATAGTTGGTGGTTTAAAATGCTGTGAAATGTTTAAAAAATATGCTTAAAGGTCAAAAGTGTTATTAATGTCAAAGACAACTTTAAAATATATGTTGTTGAAAATTTTAAGGCAATATCATGATCTTTACTGGGGACACAAAAGGCACCGAATCCCAGGAATGACCCACTTAAGTATATTTGATTGTGCTAAATTGGAATTATTGCAAGTATACTTTAGGTACACTTCAAATATTTTGCATTTAAAGACAATGAAAAAGATAATATTTAAAGATCATACGATCTTTATCAATAGTGATGTTAAAACCTATCTTAGGCTTAATATTAAGAAATGTGCATTGTGCACAAGTAGTACTCCAAATAAAGTTTAACTACAATTTTTATATCAGTAAGTCTTAAGTGATATGTCAGTAATTGTGTTAACAGAACTATACTTAGTATAAAATAAATGCATTTTAAATCTATTACTTCAGGGGTGCTCAACCCTGCTCCTGGAGATCTACCTTCCTGCAGAATCCAGCTCCAACTCTGATCAAACACACCAGAACCAGCTAATTAGGATCTGAATGAGCACTTAATAATTACAGACAGGTGTGTTTGATCAGGGTTGGAACTCTAATCTGCAGGAAGGTCAATCTCCAGGAACAGGGTTGGGCACCCCTGTATTACATTATTACTAGGGTTGTAAAATATGTTTGTAAGTAAAGATAATGTTAGAATTGGTTACTGAATTTGAACTGTGATAGCAAACAGGAACTGAAGGAGAATTCAGGCCAGGACTGACCTGAAGATGTAGGCGTAGGTTCCAGAGTCTGACGGGTGAGACGGGAGGAGCAGGATCCTGCGCTTGGTCGGCATCACCTGATCACGGCCGCTCCTCACACGGCTCTCGTTCCTCAGGTTGGTGTGACGGATGTGGAAGGTCGAATTGTTGTCCACTCGCAATCTCCTGTAATTAATTGCATCTTCAAGAAAAGGGAATCTGATGATAACCGCTTCGCCTTGAACTCGATAATCCGGGATCTCTGGACTCACAACCACACAACTGTCTGAACCAACAACCACAAGAGCGTATTAATAAATCAATAGGGTAGCACACTATCAAAATCAGTTCACTGATTCAGGACATTCTGTATTAGGCTATTCAGATGTATGTGTGCTTCACGCTTTCCTCTCAGTAACAACACAACGAAAATGACACACTGAGAAACTGCACTGCAGTCAATTCACATCACATTAAGACATTCATTTACACAGCACTTTATACAACAGATTGCTTCAAAGCAAGCAGCTTTGTAGTATTACTCATGAAAATCCATGTCAGCATCCCTTTCGATTAGGATTACAACTTCAGTTTCTACTTTAAAACAGTTCTCCAGTTTGTACTCAAAGACATCTGACCTCGACGGACTGAACAGGAATGAATGAAAGTAGATTTCCACATCAAAGAAGGCCAATGGAGCCATTTCAAACTCCCGAAATGAACTTTGACCTGATTTTTTCTGAAATCACATCACACATTCGATACTTTTCGGAATAAGTACCATCGGGAATAAAGTGGAAAACGACAGGATTGATTTCCTGTCAGATACAGCAGTGGTGTTTTGGTAGGATGTACTGTAGTAGTTAATCCTTGCATCTGTTCATCCATTCTCCGAGCCCCTTGTCTTCTGTAAGGTCGCAGGGATGCTGAAGCCTATCCTGTAGTCTCAGACCGAAGGGAGACGCCCTGGCCCAAATGGTCAATCCATGACAACATGGGGCACATCCCACTCCATCTGCTCTTGAATCAGCCAACACTCAAACTCGTGACTCATTTTGACACAACTCATTCAAAAACATATCAAAGCTGTTTCCCAGGGGAAATAGTTCTGTAGTAGTCTGTGTTTTCTTTGCAATCAGCTGGTGGTTCTTGCTGTGATGGCTGTGAGTAGAGTTGATTCTTCTAAAGTCACGTCAAGTCAGCTAAACCCAACTAAACAAGCCAGAGGCGGCAAGGTGACAGAACTGGAGAAAAAAACCTTGGGAGAAACCAGACTCAGTCAGGGGGCCAGTTCTCCTCTGGCCAGATGAAGCCAGTACAGTGTGGTTTAATTCCAAGGCTGCAACACAAGTCAGTTTTTGTAGACGACTAAAAAGAATGTTCAGTTCGATTCCACTTGAGTCACTTTCAAAGGTTGCACTCCAGGAAATCAATTCCACAGAAGAGCCTTATTCAGTTGAACAGTAGTGCTAATATTCAGCTCTTGTCTGGTTCCCACTAAAGCTAAAGAGTGTTGATCCTGCTCAGTTTCTGGATGGAAGGCCTGCTGGGAAAGCTAGGTTTCTGCTGGTAGAGGTGTCAGTGAGGCCAGCAGGGGGCGCTCATCCTGTACTCTGTGACGGTCCTAATGCCCCGGTAAAGTGATGGGGACAGTCTACTGTCAAAAAGCACTGTTGTTTGGTTGAGACCGTAAAACGAGTGAAGAAATTGCTATGTAAATGTAATGAATTATTCATTTGCTATCCCAAAAACATTGATTGCTCACATAGGTGGAGAAATGCTGTGCAACCTCACTGGTCCATTCTAAGCATGAATATTTGTGCTATCATATAGCTTAAAAGAATGTCAAATTTTTTGGTAACAGTATTTTAGTAATGTATGTATTTTAGTGATGTTTTTGTTATTATGATTCTATTGTAACTTACACTATCAATTTACTGTCTTTCTGTTTACTTTAGTACTATTTCTTAAGTAAGGTGTACATTTCTTGAAACCCTTAGTAGAAAGATCTGAACTGATCACAGTCTGGTGTTAATCAGCCGAACGCAAAAGTGTGATCTTGCTTCAGTTAGTTTGATAGTACTTTCAGTAGTCAGTTCATTCAATAGCAAACAATGCAAAACACAAAGTCTTGTAGCTGAATTACAGATGCTACAGTGTGTCTGAGAAATTCATAATGCTTATATTTTAACATTAAAAGGTGTGATAAAGACATGAAGACAGTCATAACCTTAAAAATAGTCTACAAGAATAAAACTCTAAACTAAATTGATTTGTATAGAGCTTTTTATAGGTTTCAAATCAGCTCTACAGAAAGTTACAAGACATCTAGAATACTACACAGAACAATATCAAAACCTAATAAATCGTAATCACACAAATGAATTTAATGCAAATGGACATTGTGACTGACAAAAGTGTTATTCTAATTTTACAAACAATTTGCTGAGTCTGTCCGTTCTTAATCTCTCAAGTCGATTGTGTTTGAATGAGTTAATATTACACATAGGGCTGTTATTTTGTTAAACTATACATTAGAAAGCTATTCACTTATAGGGACTGAAAAGGCAGCACAATGACTAGATTGAATTTTTGTTGATTGTACAGTTTTACATTTTGTAAAAACTAGATTGAAAAGCTGAAATAAGCTGTTTCTGTTTTTTACGGAAAACACGAAAATATGAGCAAAGTGTTTTGCAATGACTAAAAATAGAATTTTCTGCTGCGCAATGTAAATCAGACAATGCAGGTCACATTTGATCAGCTAAGACACTACAACAGCAACACAATGCAATTACATCTTTATTTTTTAATAGTATTTTTTAAAATAATCCGAGTTTTAAGACGTTTCAAGCAGTGAGATCTCGTATCATTATTACACATGGGTTTTTACTAGAACACTGAGAGGATGCGTGGAAAGTTACACACTGTGCATGGACTCTGTGTATGGATATGGTATAATATTCTGTAGTATTGCATTAACTCATCCTTACCCTTTAGAGGCAGTGCAGAGGTCAGGAATAATCTCACAGAAAACATGACAATATATGTGCTGAAATCAAAGAGACACTAGAAGGAAAAAGCAGACATCAGAACACACAACATGACCATCAACACAACTTAACATCTACAGAATCTGAAGCATTTCTGCTGTCCTAAATAGCCTGACAACTGAGAAAAGTGTCTCTGAACTCGACAGATCTCTGCATTATTAAGTGTTATAAAAATATGTTATTAATAAAGTATCCATCCACATGTATTCATTATGTAGTAGAATGTGAACACTGGCCATGGAATTTCAATGCTCTGCCTCTCACCTGCCTGTTGATGATCATGATGATGATGATGATGATGATGATGATGTGAAGAGCTTTGCTCACAGAAGTAGAGACCAAAGGACATGAGCAGCATTCAGCAGTTCTCTGTGTTTCTGTGTCTCTTATGGACAGGTTACGGGGGAATCCCTGATCCCATTCACACCACGCTTCCTCATCAATACGTGGAAACTCCACATTTCCCCATCAGAGCAGCGGTCCAGCTTTCTCTGCACAGCACGTGCAGAGAAACACTAAGAACTTAACACTGACTGCCGTGAGTTTGCTGGAGAGGATGCAGACAATCTGCAACAGCATAAACATATGATGTTAGGACACATGACAAATTGTGTGCAACCAAACATACAGGCTGTTTAACAGCTGATACATGGTGTATTTGATCACAGAGTAAGCTAGATTTCTTAATAGTACACTAGACACTTAAATCATGGGCTGTTTGAGCACAAAGTGTATCTATTCATGTGTTTGTGTGCTTTGCGTGATCCGTCTGACGCAATCATGATGTTCTAAAACAAATGCCTGCGTTTGTACATTTGGGAAAAAAAAGAGGAAACTGATGACACACTCTTAGTTCCCTTACAGACCTCTATGATATATATGTATATGTGTATATCTATCTATCTATCTATCTATATATATATATATATACACACACACACACACACACACACACATATGTGACCCTGGATCACAAAACCAGATTTATACATCATAAATGAACTTTTCATTGATGTATGGTTTGTTAGGACAGGACAAAAAATCAGGAATCTGAGGGTGCAAAAAAATCAAAATATTGAGAAAATCACCTTTAAAGTTCTTCAAATAATGTTCTTAACAATGTATATTACTAATCAAAAATTAAGTTGTCATACATTTACAGCAGGAATTTTACAAAATATCTTTACTTAATTTCCTAATGATTTTTGCCCTAAAATAAAACTCAATAATTTTGGCCCATACAATGTATTTTTGGCTATTGCTACAAATAAACCCCAGCGGCTTAAGACTGGTTTTGTGGTCCAGGGTCACATATGAATTTATAACTTTAACTTCAAATGTCATCAGTTTCCTTTTCTAAAAACAATGAATACACATAATTAAAAATATATATATTTAAACACACACAATGCAGACGCACACAAATGTGGTGAGCGCACAAAAAGCTGAAGCGTGATGGTGGTAGTAGTTCCCATGTTTACTTTAAGTAACAGTTGCATAAATCAGTCCTGTTCAGTCATTTTTAACAACAGCTCTCTCGGTAAAAGATTATTCATTATCATTATTCATTATTCCACACACATGGCATTAGTCACTTGCCCTGTCATCAGTTATTTTAAGATGTTGTAATCTCACATTAATGTAATATACTCTTGAGTACTCAAGTCATTTTTTCTCAGTTATGAAGACAAGATTGCATGTGCTGGGATTTCTTCCAAATGAAAGGTCACTGTCTTCTTGCCCCATTACTGTGGTTAGTTTTGACCGCTAAATGCTCATATTTACTCATATTAGTCACAGTTCGTTGTGACTGTGCAAGACATAAACTAGTTCTGAAATGCATCATTTGCCTTTTAATTTTGCCACACTGTGACTCTTTGACATTTGATGAACTGAAAGATTAAATGAGTCTTTATATTATTTAACCTTCTAATGAACTACTTCACAAATAAACATTGTGTGTGTGTGTGTGTGTATACATACACAAAGATCTACACACAAGTCACCTTCTGAAAGAGTATTGAATGTCTGGATGTAAAGAAGAAGCAGAAATATTTAATATAACGCAATCATCAAACATCTTGATGGAAGCTATCTACTCCATCTATGTTTTGATCAGCAATCTTAACCTGATCCAGACAGAATTTTACAAAAATGTGATTCCCCTTCTCACGCTGCATCCTCTAGTGGACACTTTGACAGCCACCAGCAGGACCGGTGTCTAAAGCACATGTGAAAAAACTCCAATCCTACTGGTCCCATGACTTCATGAGCAGGTGCCCTGTAGTATAAAAGGGCACCAACTTTAGTTGTCTTCAGGAGGCGGATGTTTGAGAGTGTGTGTGAGAAACCAAGGCAAGTGAGTGTTTTAGGAAGTGTCCCTCTGTGCCCAAGGTTTCTGCCACTTGAGGATACACAATCTATGCGTTACGTGTCTTGGTCAGAAGCTTGCGTGTTCGGTACTCGAGTGATCTGAATGCACTTGTTAAAAGTGTTTCCAATGAGAATGCTCCATTTGTATTTGTCCCTGTTCTCAAGTGATGGGGGACGAGCGTCTGCATCTCGCGGTTCAGGTCCCACTGCTGCTGAGGCACAGCAAAGACTTGCGGGGTTCGCAGGTCAAGCTTGCAGAAAAGTTTAAGAAGAGAACGTACCTTTTAAAAGCTTCTGCTGTGAGCTTGGACGCTCGGCGGGGTCCTCTTTTGGGTCGAGCGCATAGTGCTATATTGAGCATGCGTATTCAATGTTACGCACTCATTGTGATGAGTCACAGCGTCAATGCTATGCTCGCATTTGCTCCTATTCCCGATAATATGCATATTATTGTCTCACTGGGTGTAGATATATTTTGAAACATAGTTGTTTGAGGACAGCTGTATTCCCAGCTAATTATGGGGAATGTTCTTTCCTGTGTTAAGCCAGAAGAGGTTAGGAGTGGTTTGCCTCCCCAGTCTTATGAGTATTTTTAAGTTGGCAGCCCCTGAATCCCACTTATTAAGTTTGGGCAGAGTAGATTGCTCCCCCTCTTCAGAGCTTTCCCCCTTTAAGTGAACAGTCCTTGCTCAGAGTGTAGTTGTCTGTGAATGGTTATGCTTCAGCTCAAACTTACTTTGCTCTGGAATATAGCGGTCTGAAGGCAGCTGTGTTCAAGTCTGGCTTCTATGACTAGGTTGGGTTCCCCCTGGAACAAGCTCTCCCAAGTAAGCACTGAATCCTTGCCTAGGAAACTGCTATTTGAGGATTAGTGTGTTTTAAGTAGTGGTCTTCGTGAGGCCCCTGCCTAGACTCTTCTGTCTCCTGTTTGGGTTTTAAGTAGATGGCCCCCTCCCTGTGATCTGGGGGGGTGTCTTCAGGCTTATCTTAGAGAACTGCTATTTGAGGATAGCTGAGCTTCAGCTCAGTGACTTCTCGTCCTACTATGGTTTTTAAGTAGTGGTCTCCTTGAGCCCCTTGCTGAGACAGTGCTGTCTCCCCTGTTAGGATTTTGACCACTGTTGGTGGTCTGAAGAAAGCTATGTGCTAGTCTCAGCCTCAGATGTCACGCCCATGGAACGTTGGCTAAACGTCTGATGCAGACGGCACACTTAGCTGGAAACACTTTTTCAAAGTTTCGAAGTCATCATCGGATTGGTTAGATTATACAGGATTTCCTGGAGACGTGTGTGTCACATTCTTCATAGACTGGCTATGTGACAGCTTGGTGATTGGTCCCTTATTTAAAGTTTTTAAGTAGCAGTCTCCTTGAACCTTTGCATAGACTGTGCTATCTCCCCTGCTAGGGATTTAAGCAGATAGCCCACTCTCTGTCTCTCTGGGCGGTTTTGTGGGAACGTATTGGTAGACAGCTCACATTTGCTATCTAAGGATTGCTGTGTTCCTAACATGGTTTGGATGTCCCTTTTTCTTCTAAAACTGGGTTCCCCATTTCTGCCAAGCTATGTGAACAGCCCGGGGGTCAGTGTCTTGGCCCCTTTCTGAGGAAAAGTTAGGTGTATGTCTGTCACTTCCTTGGTGCTCTATCACCAGGTGAAAAGGCGTGTGCCTCGGTTGGCATTTCATTCCCCAAAGTGTCCACTAGAGCAGTGGTTCTCAACTCCAGTCCTCGAGGCCTGCTCGAGTGTGACAGATTTAGAAACATACAAAATGTGCAGATCTCAGGTTATACATGTAACCATGGTTCCCCCGAGAGGGAACGAGACGTTGCATCCTCTCGCCATGCCTTCTGCCTGCCTGTTTAATCTCTCCTTCAGACAACTAAGTTGTTAACATGTTCAGCACGTGCCCTTTTATACTATCGGGCACCTGCCCATGACGTCACAGGCTATGTGGACCAATAGGCTTCCCACGTAGGAGGAGATGTTCTCGCAACGTTCCCTAAAAGTTGTCTAAAGGTGACGAATGTCCCTAACCTTTACAGAACATTGGAGACGTTCCTAAAACGTCCTCTTTTGGTTACGAAAGTGCTGGTGCTCAATGTTCGTTATACAACTTTAGGGGGACGTTCCATTTTGGTTATTTTTTGGTCACATAAGAACGTTACAAAGATGACATTTGGGACATTAACAGAACGTTCTCACATGGTCCTCTTTTAGTCATATAATAACGTTCACAATATGACTTTGGGAGGACGTTCTATATTGGTTACTCTGTGGTCACATAACAACGTTACAAAGAGGACATTTAGGACGTTAACACTGAAAAAATGTTTTCATTTATCCAATGAAAAAAAATAGATTGAAAAAAATGTTTTCATTCATCCAATTAAAAAAATTTGATTGAAAAAATGTTTTCATTCATCCAATTTAAAAAATTTAGGGTAATGGTTCACATCTATACTTTATAACTTGAGCCAATGAAAAATAAATAATTTGCACTAAACAAAATTTCTATGAAAATTATTTTATAAAACCTGGCACGAAAGTATATTTTTCTTGTCAATTAACTTAAATTCTAGTTTTGATCTAAACAAAAAGACATAGATTTAATCAAAACAAAAATTCCCATTTAAGAAATAATCTATTAAAAAAATGTATAATTACTACAACTGACTTCCAGTCACAGCCTTAGATAAAATCAACTGAAATAAAAGATTAAATCTCTCAAGATCTCAGCAGAGGAGGATTAAACAACTCCACAAACAGCATCAGCAGCTTCACTCATTACTAACCAGTTTGACTTAATTTCTGTCATATGTCTAAAAACGTTTTTATTGAGAACAGAGATTTAGATGTTGAATGGTTTGTTTGAAGTCACCATTAATGTGGTCAGTGTGTGCTTTAGTTGTGCTCTTGACCCTTGACTTTTTAGTGTTAGCTTTTCTCTGGTTGCTGTATCTCTGTGTTTGCAAAACACATTTGTTATGGTAAAAAAGCCAAAAGGAAACAAGATCAAGCAGTGTTGGCTGGTTATTGACAATAATGTAGTCATGTACTGGCCTGACACGCTGATCTCATCCAAAATCTGAGCCTATGAACATTTGATTGTAAAAATAACTTTATATGGTTGATAAAAGTAATGTTTTAATTTGAACATCTGTTCTGTTTAACCACACACAATCATCAAGAATCAGTATATGAAACTCAATGATGGTGACAATAAACAAAAAGCTTCATGCTGCAGTGCATTCTGGGAACTCCAATCAAAACTCAGTAATGGCTCCCAGAATGCATTGCAACATGAATAAATTATGCACCTGAATTGTCTTAGTATTTTCTTTTATTTTTACTATTTGCTTTAATTTTTGCTATTTGTGTTGCAATTTATCAGTAGCTTGTTTTGTGATGTTCAAAGATCTGTTTATCTGAATATTTTGTTGATTGTCACCATTGTTGAGATTCTTACGCCGATTCTTCATGTCTGTGTGTGCCACAAATCAATCTCCTTCATGCACAAAACAAATATGTTCACATGGTCCAAAACACAATCAGTACACCGATGAGCTACTGTAATAAACAATGCAACAAACAATGAGTCAAGCCACTATATAAAGATTTCACCAGCATCAAGAGGCCAACATTACCTGATTGCATTTTATCTTAGTTTGCTCTGCTATCATAATGTGCTTTCTCAACACAGAATTGCAGCAGCAAAAGAAAAAATATATAACAGTGGTATAATGTCAACAACCAAGTGACCAACTAAAGCAGACACTATTCACCAAAATGGTAACCTCACTAAAACCTCACTTTCACTAAAACTGTGAAAATAAACCTCTGTTAATTCTCAGTAAGAACTTCTGCATGACAAAGTCAAACTGTTTGTGGAGTTGTTTAATCCTCCTTTGCTGAGATCTTAAGAAATTGAATGTCTTTTATTTCAGTTGATTTCGTCTGTGACTGGATGTCAGTTGCAGTAATTCTAAATAATTTATAATCTTATTTCTTAAATGGGAAATTTTGTTTTGATTAAATCTATATCTTTTTATTTAGATCAAAACTAGAATTTAAATTAATTGACTTTCTTCAACAAGAAAAATATACTTTCATGCCAGGTTTAATAAAACAGTTTTCATAGAAATATTGTGTAGTGCAAATTAATTATTTTTTATTGGCTCAAGTTATAAAATATAGATCCAAACCATTAACGTCCTGAATGTTCTGTGAATGTCCTCCAAATAACATCCCCTAACCCTTTAAAGAACTCCACATCATGACCGTCTCGGAACGTACTGGGAACGTTAATAGGTGACATCCTTGACACCAGCGTGGACGTTCTAGGAACGTTTTGGGAATGTCACCTTTCCAAATAAAATATGGTCCTCTAAATGTCCCAAGAATGTCATGAATGTTCTGTGAAGGTCTTCCAAATAACGTCCCCCAAACCTTTAAAAAACTCCACATCATGACCGTCTAAGAACATCCTGGGAACGTTACTAGGTGATGTTCTTGACACCAGCGTGGACGTTCTGACAAGGTTTGGGGGACGTCACATTTCCAAATAAAATATGGTCCTCTAAACGTCCCAAGAACGTCCTGAATGTTCTGTGAAGGTCTTCCAAATAATGTCCCCCAAACCTTTAAAGAACTCCACATCGTGACCGTCTCAGAACGTTATGGGGACGTTCTGAGGACGTTCTGGGAACGTAAAATTTCTAGTGGGGTTGGAAGTTTTTTCCACAAGAGGACTTAGTGTCTCATTCCCTTTTAGGGAATCATGGTTACATGTGTAACCAGCAAAGTTTTCTTAGCTTTTCTGAAACTTGTGGTAATAAAAAAAACAAAACAAGAAAATGTGTTTTTCTGTTGACATGTTTCATGTTGAGATATCCATACAACAAAATATCTAGTCAAAATGTTAAAAATGCTGGCAGTAGCTGGAAACTGATGAGTAATCAGTTCCCTGAAATGCATTTCTCTAGAAGTGCCAAGTTCCCCACAGTGATGCATTTCATGTTATTTTCACCTTATGGCCATAAATCACTTTCTACTAAATGCAAGACTGAACAACTGCAAGGAAAATTATTCAATAAAATCACAAGATTTACCATAAGACTTCTGGATTTTAAAATTTCAGTTTTCTTTTGTGTTGTGAATGAAGATGATGCATGTTCTTCCTCTAAGAGATGTTAAGTAATGGAAATAGCATGAGAAAGTAGCATGTGGTGTCCAGCAGCTGTGAGATGATACTCCACTCTTCCACCAAGACACTTGCGAGCTCTATGGTAAGGGCTATGGTTAGAAAAACACCTGCAGAAGCCAGTGACCTTCCTCTTCTGAAAGTTCAAGACTTCCCCAGGCTTTCAGAAATCCTTCCCAAACGACAGACACGCACTGGAATGACAGTAGAGTTTACATGAAGGTCATTTCCATGAACCGTTCAAACACAACAAATAACACAAGCATCACTCCTTAAAGTAAACCGAATTTATTTTCAAAGAAAAACAAAGGACCATCAGGAAAATACAGGACTTCCTGTCATATAGAGAGAGGACATACGATACAGTGCCACGACTGAAAACAGACAACCAGTCAGCCAAGAACAGATTCAGAAATTCAAAGCAGCGCTGAGGAAACACCATCTGAATTATCACTGATTAATTAACAAGAATTGTGGTTGAAATTAAAAAACAAAATCTTAAAATAAAACACAATAATGAACATTAAATTGACAAAACTTTGCTTGTTTAAACCTTTTTTTCTTTTTTCCAGGTGAATTTATTTTAGATCACTCTATCAGGGCAATAACTGAAACATCACAATCGCTAGTTGAATCTTAACTATGTGAAGGACTGTGAAATTCTCAAAGTTAAAGCTTAAAAAAAGCATCAAAGCAGTTTTCATTTTGTGGCTGTTTCTAAACATGTACGCTTCACTTTTAGTTTCTGCCACTGGCACGGTTCATGTTCTTCTTACAACAAATCTCAAGTTCGACAGCTTCGTTGAAATCTTAAAATGATCTAATACTAATTAACACAAGTAACATAAATATAGAACTTATAGAACATATAAATCTATAGTGTATGGTGGGAGAAATGAACTAAACAGAGACAGTTCCTCCAGTAACCATAACAGACATCATCCAACAGATTCACTCCAATCAGCAGAAGAGTGTGTGTGTGTGTGTGTGTGTGTGTGTAAACTTTAAAAAACAGGAAGAGGAGATGGAACAAGAGCAGTGACACCAGAAGCGTTGTGTGGCGAGCGTCTCTGGACTCGTGTACGCTCATCCCTTTCATTTGGTTCAGTCGCTTCATTCCACAGTCCTGCCTTTCATTACATAAACACAGTTCAGTTTCAAATCATAATAATCATAGTCCATGACCAAGACGGTCTTTCACATCAGACTGAAGGTAGTGTTTCATCACAGGGATCATTACTCCGTTTGTGATGGTCTGCACTGGGTGCCGCCCGATGAAATCCACTTATCTGTGCCAAGAGCATGGAAAAACTTACGAAATGAATCAAATGTCTACGTTTTCTGCTCTGGATGTTGAGTGGACCATTCAGTTTCAGTTTTCCAGGTCCAACGCATGAGATGCCAGAACAAGCTTTCACTCATGGTTTCTCAAAGACACAAAAGGATTGGATACACACACATCTCAAAACAAGTAGAGATACTCACTGAACAGCTTAAGACTCCTTCACTGCTCATTTTGATGCGCAATTCAAACAACAGGAATGTCATCAGACATGAGGCAGAAGAAAAAAAACTGGATAAAAGACAATAAAAAAACGAAAGGAGAAGAGATGAAATGAAATGAGGGGAAGAAAAGAGACGCCATGAAAGCAGATGAGAAGATGATGAGGACGGGCAACAAGCAGCCACAGGACAGTCCGCGTTAAACAGGCTAATGAATCCAAATCCATGCGTTTGATGTGCCAAAAGCAAAACCGAAGCTAACGCGGCTGTCCGCTTCCGGTTGACGTCACATGACCATTAGCTGACTTCATAAGACGCTCCATACGGAGCACACTGGGAACAACCTCTCAGGAATCCTCCACATTACTGGAACTACTCTGCTTAGTAAAAACAAATTCAACAAAACGAAACAAAAACAACCTAGAAATAAATACAAGCCATAAATAAAAATACATGACAAAACAAAGCCATTTTGTGTTTCACCATTGTCAGAACACGATGTGTGACTGAGAGACACAACAGCGGGATGTCACCGTTCCTCTCAGCCGAGTCAGATTTTATTAAACTCTAGAGAAAGACATTTACACAGACTAGCAATAATACTGTAGATACTCAAGCCCGTTCCTCATGCAGCACGCTGCACAAGGACGCAGTTTCAATTAGTGTGTTTGTCGGTTTGTCAGTCCTTCAGCGGGCTCTGGCCGTTCGTGTCGCCTGGCCTCAGCTGATCACGTCGAGAAACTCCGTCGGCAGCTCCGACCCGTGCCGTCCCGCGCCGTGCTTTACCAGCTGAGCAGGGAGGTGCGGCCCAGCGTCATGAAGTAGACCTGACTAGAGCCTCCGGAACGCACAGACGCAAAGAAAACCTGCGTTAAACAAAACAGAGATGCGTTACAGAGGCAGCTAACTGCTCACAGATCAGTCCACATCTTTTTCAGTTTACAATCAACTCCCAATAGATGGAGCAGGGACAGTCTCACAAAACCTCTCAAGAGCATGTCCTGTTAGGATCAGGCCATATTTCACCCCAAAATCAAAACACAGAAACAACCATATTCGGCAGAAGGAATGTAAAGCCCATTTTAGGACACAGTTGCTGCAAAAGAGTTCCCATTAGATACTTATTCATGTTAAACATGAAAATAATACATTGTTAAAGCAAAAATAACCTCATTCTAATTGCGGTAATTTAAGATAATAATACAGATTTCATTAAAATACTTCATTTTCTGAATTACTTTAGGACTTTAGGTTTTTGTGAGGTTCATAATCTCACAGGTGAAGCCCATGAACTGATTTTACAGCAGAAGCACTAAAAGAGGGTCCAAAAACACACCTTGTCATTTCTCTCACACAGAAACTTGAGCCTCTGTGCTCTTTTGTGCATGAAAACTCCATCCAAGTGGCCTGTTTCCACAGAGCGGATCTCTATAGCCTTCTCTCCCCAGCCCATGATCTGGTTAGAGCGAATATAAGCTGCAAGATAAACAACACAAAATACAGGTGAGAAATGACTGTGTTCATAAATACACACTGTTAGGCTAGGCTAAATTCAGTGTCTCAGTCTCGTTGATTGGGACTAACTAATTGAGTGCCTTACTACTTTTCATTAAACAGATATTACAAATTAGAAACATCATTTCATATGAAGTAGGTTTTGAGCATGAGTAGAAAAATGGTTTTAAATGTCTCAAATGTTGATGGAAACAACAGGAAATATGCAGAAGTGCTGACTATCTCCGCCTTTGTTCATGACCGACCTCCAACTTGCCTCAACAGACATGCCTGGAAATTTCTTGCATGCTTGACTAGCTGGTTCAGGTGTGTCTAAATGGGGTTTGAGCTAAACTCTGCAGATGAGCACCCAATGTGAGTGAGGTGAGCCAGAGGAAAGCAGTGCATCAGGAGGAACTTCACCTGCTCTTGATGATGGTGCACAGACAGATGTAAGATGGTGCTATTAAATTGTACACCGCCCTTCTCTAAAGGTCACCCATGGAGGTGTTGAGGATTTGGAGAGTCTCAGCAAATGATTAGTCAATGAATTTTCCTGGTGCCTCCAGAATCCACTTAGTAATGCAAGATAGACCATTTATTACCCCATGTAAGTGTGGCAGTCAGGACATAGACAGAGCTGTGAAGTGTTTTTGGACTGGACAGGTTTGGGATTTTCCCAAAAACTTTGGGTAAGTTGAGCAATCATGGCCAGGGTTGACTTCGGTATAGACAACATCTCACTTTACAAGAGTCAACCTGTCTATCGCCATGGGCTCTAAAGTAGAAGGAGTGAACCCTGAAGTGAAGATTCAGGCTCACAGCCACATCTCTGAGTGCTTCTAGATCTTCTAGATGCAGCCTCTCGCATAGCTAATCTGTCTTAGATAGCCTCTGTGAACCCATTCTAGAAAACTACCACCTAGGCCTCATTGAGCCTCCACTGTGACGTTTCTAAACTGGCTGCCATTAACCAGGGGTGGTGAACTCTGGTCCTGGGGAGCCACAGCCCTGCAGAGTTCAGCTCCATCCCTAATTAAAACTCACCTGCCTGTTGCTTCCTTGTAACCCTTCAGACCTTGATTGCTTGTTCAGGTGCGTTTGATTAGGGTTGAAGCAAAATTTTGCAGGGCTGCAGCTCTCCAGGACCGATGTTCACCACCCCTGCCCTACTGGAGGTGAAGGCCACACTTGGACACCTTACGGCGGGAGACAGGATGGTCAAATGCACCAGGGAACACAATGGACCACGACCTTCCCACATAGTGGTCACCTACGACAAGGCCCCTTCTGAGAATAAACTGATGATTCTGGCTATATTTGAGTGGTTCAAATGCAAAGAACTACTAAACTGGGTCAAGAAACCTCAGACAGGCACTAGGATCAGCAGAGAAGTGTTGGGGGTTTATCACCCCATGAGCGTGGCAGTCAGGATTCAGATGGAGATGTCAAGTGTTTTGGAGTGGACAGGTGTGGGCTTTTCCCAAAAGCACTGGGTACACTGGGTCAGGAACCTCAAACAGGCACTAGGATCAGCAGAGAAATGTAAGGGGCTTAGAGGTAAGGCTCTGCTGCCACTGTGGGCATCAGGTGCTGGAGAGGTGGGAGCTGATCAAGAATCAAATGGGATTTGAGGAGACGGGAAATGCTGGAAAAAGGAATGCAGAGGCCACAATGTTTGTGAGAGCACAGTCATGTGCTGCCATCAAAACCTTCTGCTGGGCACTTGCTGCTTCATAGCAGCGGCATCATGTTGAGATACTGCTCATTCAGCCACGAGTCACTCTTGCCCCTCTTCCACCAAGGTTCGAGTGCTGGTTCAAAGCCAGAGCCTAGTTTCAAATTGGTTCTTTGTCGCTAAAACACCAGCTTGGAACCAGGAAAAGCGGTTTGCAACAGGGCCTGGGGATGGGGTTGCCATGACCGACAAGATGAACAGAAACTTTTGACCGGCCTTTTTCTGAAATAGCAGCTAAACACGCACACGTTGGATTCGCCGTGTTTGGATGCCGATGTAGGTTTGCAAAGCGTTGTTCATATTAGGCTTGTACGGGATGTGTTGGCGCTGTGGGACTGGATCGGGAGGTGGTGTCGTGCTAGCATTGCTAGGAAAGATGGCTCTGTGGTGGCTTTCTAGTCCGTGGAAAAGCAAACCAGTTCTTAAAGGGCAATAGAACTAGCTCTGAACTAGCACCCAGTTCCGGCTGGTGGAAAAGGGGCCATAGTCATCAGTGGTACTCCTACTCAAGCACAAGATGTTTAAAAATCTCAAAAATAATTTGAATGAAGTCCAAAGGCACTGCTAAATCCTTTAAACAAAAGTTCTCAAAGTCAGACGTGTGTCTGCGACTGTGTGGATGTCCACGTTTGGGATCATCCAGCCAAGTATGGAGTCTCTATAATTAATGGTCTCTGATTCCCATAAACTTTCATGGCAGAAATGAGGAGAAGAAGAAAATAAGTACAAATACAATAGGTCTTTCCAGCACCTAGTTCTTGGGACCCTAAAAATCAATATTGGCCATTTGCCCTTCAAATTTAATCACCCGATGAATTATCAAATAAATAAGCTAGGCTTTCAGTCAGGACAAAACACAGTGATTCATAAATAACACTCAAAAGCAAAAAAAAAAAGTTGAACTTATATGTGACCGGTATTTAACGCTGTATTGTGTCACGTATACTTGCACAGTGTAGCTCAACTATGCAAAAACCGCCGCAGCTTGAATATAACTACATGTAAACATACTGACAGTAATTGACTAATAAAATACTACTTGGCTTTCTAAACACAAAGACACAGTAATGATTGAATAGTGGTGGAGGCATCATTAACATACCGACAGACGTGGGCATCTCGCCCCACTGCAGCACCACGTCTTTGGTGATGCGGCCGTAGGTGTTGACATACACGCCCTCGTCCTCATAACACACCAGCAGCTCTATGCCATCAGTGTTTGGCAGGATGATGATGGCATGCGACTGAATACTGGTCTGAATCTGAAAACAGTTGAGAAAGAGGAAGATGAAGGGTCAGGAAAACACTGCTGCACAAATTTATATTAAAAAAAAAAAAAGAAACGAACACTCGGTACATACGTGAGTTGGCAGATAAATGTCATAGACGGCTCCCGAGTCCACATCCACGGCATGAAAGCCAGAGCAGGAACCATAGATGACCTTTAACCTTTGGCCTTCTTCAACTGTAAGGTCAACCAGCAGTGGCTTGTGCACCAGATCACCAAACGACTACCACACAAAGAGGAAAACGCCTCAGATTTTTCATTCTTTCATTGTGAGAGTCTTTAAGACCACCAAAAATATCTGCATATTTCAGTTATAAGGCCCATTTACACCAAGAACGAGAACTACATTAGCATCACAATCTAGTTGGAAGCATGCTTTTTCTCACTCATAAATAATGAATACTTTTGCAGGGAAACGACTCAATGTTTTTCTCTCCATCAATCAGTGAACTAAAGAAGCTCATTGGTCACAATCAGCGCTGAGAGTCACTCACTTGCACGAGACCAACAAATGGTTGACAAGAGCCGCTTCTGCTGGGTTCAGAACATTACGCTTCACTCACACTGACAGTCATATTAGGTTATTCACCTTGAAAGCCATGAATTTATGGTACGGTTTGGGAGCCCACGCGTACACCTCTACTGAATTCTTCAGAGCCAGAACCAAGAACTTGATCCTCTCGTACTTCACTACAGACGAAACAAACCACACATCAGTGCAAGTGCCGTGCAACAAATGCAGGCAACCAGATCAATGCCTGATTAAGGAGCAGAAACAATACAGCACCATAGAATCATTCAGATATGAACACATACCAACTTTGTAGTGCACACAGCCCTCTAGATCCCCTACGGTGGTCCAGCCCTGCTTCTTCTCCACCTCAGGGTCATTATGGAGGATCTTGTTCCTCAGCCAGGACAGATAGTACACTCGCAATTTATTCTTCTTCCCTACATACACACAAAAAAAAAAAAAAAAAAAAAAAAAAAAAAAAAAAAAAGAGTAGTTCAGTTCTCTTGTTCTTTTAGTCCAGACCAAACTTACAGAACATCCAAATCAATGTTGCGTACTGGGATAAATGCGCTCGTTGAATATGGTGCTATGCTGTATCAGTTTATTTACTCCAAAGAGCTTATGAAATGTGTAAAGCATACATAGATCCACTGCATGGAGACGACAGCTCCCACGCCTATACTGATCTGTAATGGGTAACAGAACCAGGTGTGCTGGAGCATTCTGTTTTAATTATTTTTGCAATGATTTTTAACCAGGGGCTAGAATAATGCAGGGCTTTAAGGTTATTTTACAGCTGAGCTGGGAAAATATGATTCAGAGACCTTTTCAAATTAAAAGAAAATAAAAAAGCAGGCATTTTTTTACGGGATTCCTACGTTTACTACACCATATTACAAATAAATTCTAATCTAATTATGATAAACTATATATTGTTAGAAAGACTCCTAAATAGATATTGTACCACTGTTTTGTGTTACAAATTATGTTGAAAAAGTAACAGATTAATTTATGACAACAGTGTACCTCAAAATAAAAAAATCTACATCATAACAGGAGTTTTGACCTTTGTCACAAAAGACTTTCTTTGTTGCTTATCACACTTTAAAAATCACAACACATTGTATATCAGCCGAAAACTTAAAATCTCAAAATTCATCCTTTGGAAACCATTTTAAAATCAGACATTGCATTACCATTGAAAATGTACATTACAAAATGTTTTCGTTCATGAAATATAAAAATTTGAATAGTGCATTTTCACATCTATGGTCAAAAATGGGAGTCACAGTTAAAGGGTTAAGGTATCTTTTAAACAGTGTCATTACACATTTAAGTACTGAGTAATAAAACTGAAAAAAAAAAAAAAAAAACACGTTTCAGCATCTGGGAGAATGCAGTTTCAGAGTTCACTTTAAATGATGAATGACAGCTTATCAGCACTGTTTCACAACTATTACAAAGTATTTTCACCAGATCCCAGGAGGTTGATTTGTATCTGAAGAGTGTCATGAAAGTTTCTTAAATGCCACAGCTGTTTCAAAAGCGTCTGTGTGTGTAATGGAATATTTCACCATGTCTAAACCTGATAATCTACAGCGTGTGACAATGTAATATTAAAACAGCATTTGCACAATTTCTCAGTTTTAAACTGATCGTAGTTTCCACATGTCATGTCTGAGACTCGACCACAGAGACAGACAGAAACAGAGGAAAATACAGGAACTGCACTGTGTATGTATACGAGAAAACCAGATCCCACGAGAGGATGTTACATAACAGAGATGTGATGCTGAAATACTCCTGCTGTCACACCAAGATGCTGACACATCCTCCCTGCGTTCTGTGCTCTTCGCTGTCCAGAGATCATGCGTGTTAAAGCAGCCTGGTCTTACCTGATATCGTCACGAGCACATTGAGTCCCTCCAGAACATCCATCTGCTGGAAGCGTCTGCGGCTTATGAGCGGGTAGACTTTACCCTGACCGCTGCGATCCAGCAGCATGAGGCCGCTCTCCGTCCCAACCAACAGATTCACACCTGCGAAGGGACAGGAAGACAGGGAAACACTGCTTCAGACAGCCCTCTGCTTTTCCTTTTTGTTTTGTTTTTATACACAAGGAAATGACTGGACCACCGTCTCTATGTGCAGGATGGTTTGAAGGCAGAGAGACAGAAGAGTTATTCTGACAAAAGATCAAACTTCTCTTTTTTTTTGGAAACCAAGCACCAATGCATATGCAACTATTACAAAAGGTTCAAACGCTCACTGATGCTCCAGAAGGAAACTAAAAATTTAAATTAAATTTTTTAAATTTTAAGATCAGGGTAAATTTAACTTATTTTGTCCTCTGGGAAACATGCAAATATCTTCTGTAGCCTCTGAAGGGCAGTACTATATGGAAAAAAAAATTATGATATTTAGGCAAAATAAGAAAAAGGTACACATCTTCATTCTGTTCAAAAGTTCCCCCCCCCCGGCTCTTATTGCATTGTTTACCTTCTAGAGCATCAGTGAGTGTTTGAATCTTCTGTAATAGTTGCATGTGAGTCCCTCAGTTGTCCTCAGTGTGAAAAGATGGATCTCAAAATCATACAGTTGTAGGAAAGGGTTCAAATACACACAAATGCTGAAAAACCAAAGAATTTGGGAGCTGAAGGATTTTTTCTGAAGAACAGCGGGCAGTTTAACTGTTCAGGACAAACAAGGGACTCATGAACAACTATCACTAAACAAAAACACAGCTGTGGATCAATCAGGTAACAACAGTATTAGGAATCAAGTGTATGTAAACTTTTGAACAGGGATATTTTTATAAATTCAACTTTTTCTCCTGAGGACTACATGTAAATGTCTTTTATGTGAAACATCTTATTCAGGTTAGTACTAAATAAAAAAAATAACATGCATTTTGCATAATCCCTCTTACTTTGGTAAAATAGCAAGGTATATGTAAAGTTTTGACTTCAGCTTTATAAATGTAATTAAGAAGAAAGTCGTGGGTTTTTCAGTTTGAAACAGACTGAATTCCTTGTTGAGACATATACAGCACACAGGCCTGATTTTTCTGTGATTTCAGGAGAAGAAAGCGTGTGGTGTCATCTTGTAAGCTGCTGTAATTGAAGACTGAACTGTGCTTCTTTTACTGTTAAGAGCAAATCCTGCTGGATTTTCCTTTCACTACTTCAGACTTGAGAGGCAGCATCAGCTCTGAAGTCAACAATTACTCAAAATAATGCTTTGCACATGTAAGAAATCGATGCAAAAGTGCACTGGCATATCAATATCACAGAGCCTTTGTTCCTTTGATTTTGGTGTTTTTTTTTTTGGTCAGACTGTGGTGGTGGATTGTGCATTTTGGGTCAGGAATCATGACACACTCTTTGTCAGGTCTTGTTTTAATATCACTCACCCCAGAGAGCAGCGCACAGGATCTCTGAATTGAACCTCTTCTTGTACTTGCGGATCTCTGGAGTGTCATTCTGGGGCCGTGTGTTGACAGGATTGACGTTGACCACCGATCCCTTACGGGACGCGTCCTGCCGCAGAGCCTCCTGCAGTCGAGCATCATTACTGTAACCTGACAAAACCAGAGTCAATATTTAGGCAAATCAAGTCAGGCCACATTTATTTATATATCGCTTTTCACAATACGCACAATTTTAAACCAGCTTTAAAAATTTTTAAGTTATTGTTTACATCATCTGTATCTTCATGACTTAATCACATTTAGCAGATTAAAGCTAGACTATGATATAGTTAGATTTTGTGATGATGCAAGCAATCAGGCAATTGAGATTTACTCTATAGAGCTCAGACATTTTTGATGTAAGCCTGCCTTAACTGCAATGCAATCAGACAGAGATGCTAGAAAACTCTTGGGGGTCAAAAAGAAGACCCCTGGTAACAAGCCTGGGAAGGACAGAACTTCTCACATGCAGTTTGTGCCCTTCACCCATCTAGAGACTGATTCCTAAGGTTTTTGACTGCCATAAATATGGCTTAGGACCTCCAGAATTCAAATGTGGATTGACCAAGTTTTTGACCAAATTCGTAAAGATGTTAGACTCTGGCGAGCAAATCTTCACTTCACTACTTTCAGCTGCATCTTGCAGATTAAGGACCTCCTAGATCTACACGAGGACCTCTTCTGCATGTTCCAGATATTAGGACCCTTTAGTGCTCCAGGAGATCAGCATCCTTCAGTGCTTTGTCTTCAAGGCTATTTAAATGGATTTCCTAAGAAAAGGCTTAATTTTCCTTCAGCATTTTTTTCTTTTGATACATTTTGTTAGATTCACTAATGAAAATTTGCAGCACTTTCCACTTTTTTGATTACCACAAAAAAATACTGGTATCAAGTGTTCAACAAAAGCAGCAAAACTACAGGTTCGGTTAGGACGAGGCTTTTGTGATGGCTGTGTCTCTCTTCACATACAGAACCAGTGGAGTGTGATGCTCCAGCAGTGAGACTGTCCTCTGGTGGCCACACAGGGAACTGCAGCCATCACACTTACCAGCATTATTGAGCGCACTGCCGGTGGATGGAGAGATCTGGAGGAGACGCGGATCAATGAAGGGTGTGAAAGACGAGGAAGACTTGTGCTTCGGCACGGTGGGAGTCTGTGAGAATATTATGAGCAAAGAATAAGAAAATACCAAATGGAGCAGTTACATCTCAAAGTTAAAGCACTGAAAATGTAAGCATTCTTTAGTTTATTAATTGTAACAATGTTTGCAAAAAGCTTAAGACTAACAGTCTAACAGCTACAACTAAACACACATATGACAAAACATGCTGAATGACTTGATGGTGGTTGGTGGGAAAAAATGAACTGACTGATGGAAACAATGACCATTGCAATTCGAGCAAAGAGAAAAAAAAGCAGAAGAAATGGATGCAAGCAAGCTGAAAAAGAAACCCTTCTGAGAAAAACGTGTCATTTCATGGTTTCTGGGGCTTAGGTACATGACATTTGAATTCTCTTGAATTCAGAGGCAACGCAGTGAAGAGTTCCTGAGTCATGTAGACAACACCTCCCTCATATTTTGCAATGTTGTTTTTTTTAAATTTACAAACCTGAAAAGAAAAAATAATCATCATGAATCACTTTACCCCATCACAACACATCAATGCCCACTTTACCTCATCATGGCACTTCAACGCCTGCTTTACCACATCACAACACTTCAATGTCTACTTTACCTCATTACGGCACTTCAATGCCCACCTTTCTTCATTATAATACTTCAACGCCCGCTTTACCTCATCACAACACTTCAGTGATCGCTTTACCTCATCACGGCACTTCAATGCCTGGTTTACCTCATTATAATACTTCAATGCCTGCTTTACCTCATCACAACACTTCAACACCCGCTTTACCTCGTCACAACACTTCAACGGGCGCTTTACCTCATCATGGCATGTTACCTCATCATGGCACTTCAATGCCCACTTTTCCTCATTATAATACTTCAACACCCACTTTACCTCGTCACAACACTTCAACATCCGCTTTACCTCGTCACAACATTTCAGTGCCCACTTTACCTCATCATGGCATGTCAACGCCCGCTTTATCTCGTCACAACACTTCAACGGTCTCTTTACCTCATCACGGCATGTTACCTCATCAAGGCACTTCAACGCCTGCTTTACCTCATCAGGGCACTTCAATGCCTGCTTTACCTCATCACAACACTTCAACACCCGCTTTACCTCGTCACAACACTTCAACGGTCGCTTTACCTCATCACGGCATGTTACCTAATCATGGCACTTCAACGCCCGCTTTACCTCATCACAACACTTCAACGGTCGCTTTACCTCATCACGGCATGTTACCTAATCATGGCACTTCAACGCCTGCTTTACCTCGTCACAACACATCAATGCCCACTTTACCTCATCACAACACTTTAACGGTCACTTTACCTCATCATGGCATGTTACCTCATCATGGCACTTCAATGCCCACTTTTCCTTATTAAAATACTTCAACACCCGCTTTACCTCGTCACAACACTTCAACACCCGCTTTACCTCGTCACAACACTTCAACACCCGCTTTACCTCGTCACAACATTTCAATGCCCACTTTACCTCATCTTGGCATGTCAACGCCCGCTTTACCTCGTCACAACACATCAATCCCCACTTTACCTCAATACAAAAATTCAACGGTCACTTTACCTCATCACGGCACTTCAACACCTGCTTTACCTCATCACGCCACTTCAATGCCCGCTTTACCTCATTAAAACACTTCAATGTCTGCTTTACCTCGTCACAACACATCAATGCCCACTTTACCTCATCACAACACTTCGACGGTCGCTTTACCTCATCATGGCATGTTACCTCATCACGGCACTTCAATGCCCACTTTTCCTTATTATAATACTTCAACGCCCACTTTACCTCGTCACAACACTTCAATGCCTACTTTACCTCATAATACTTCAACACCCGCTTTACCTTGTCACAACACTTCAACACCCGCTTTACCTCATCATGGCACTTCAACGCCTGCTTTACCTCATCATGGCACTTCAATGCCCACTTTTCCTTATTAAAATACTTCAACACCCGCTTTACCTCGTCACAACACTTCAACACCCGCTTTACCTCGTCACAACACTTCAACACCCGCTTTACCTCGTCACAACACATCAATGCCCACTTTACCTCATCACAACACTTTGACGGTCGCTTTACCTCATCATGGCATGTTACCTCATCACGGCACTTCAACGCCTGCTTTACCTCATCACGGCACTTCAGTGCCCACTTTTCCTTATTATAATACTTCAACGCCCACTTTACCTCGTCACAACACTTCAATGCCCACTTTACCTCATTATAATACTTCAATACCTGCTTTACCTCGTCACAACACTTCAATGGTCGCTTTACCTCATCATGGCACTTCAATGCCCACTTTTCCTCATTATAATACTTCAATGCCCGCTTTACCTCGTCACAACATTTCAATGCCCACTTTACCTCATCATGGCATGTCAACGCCCGCTTTACCTCGTCACAACACATCAATGCCCACTTTACCTCATCACAACACTTCAACGGTCGCTTTACCTCATCATGGCATGTTACCTCATCACGGCACTTCAACGCCTGCTTTACTTCATCACGGCACTTCAATGCCCACTTTTCCTTATTATAATACTTTAACGCCCACTTTACCTCGTCACAACACTTCAATGCCTACTTTACCTCATTATAATACTTCAACGCCTGCTATACCTCGTCATGTTGAAGGATAAACAAAGGTAGAGAGCTTCTCTCGTTAACAGCCATCTAAAGCTCATTGCAGCTGCACAAAGACTCAGATGTCGGTGAAGATCTTGTGCTGTTTGTGGATGTGGTCAGTTTAGCTTGTTTACACCTGCCACATAGCAAATCACATGTCAAAAGCCAATTCATTATAATCACTGACACTGACTACACCGGACATGGGCAGTACACAGCTGACCTGTACTACTTACGACATACTACTACTTGTAGTATAGGATACACTACTTGTGTGAGCTACTCGTGTTATCAGGACGAGTGGATGTGAGTAGGTGATGATCTCTTTGAAGCATTTGTTTTGACGAGTCTTAATTGGACAGCATGACCCCAGTGCACAATGCAATGCAGGGTTTAAAAAGAAACTTTTGTTGAAAAATGTCAGCCAACTGTATTGCAGAGTTAATAAAACCATTTTTTACAAATACAAAACTTTTCTGGTCTTATATTTAACTTACATAAGTGAACCTTCAAACTCACAAAAATAACCTACATCACCTCTTGAAATCGCCAAATGATACTGCTTCTGTGTTGATTGGACATACAAGCTACCAAATTATTATTATTATTTATTTAATCTTGGCTGCTTCTGTTAGAAACTTCACTATTTTTTATTCATTTTTTTTATTCAGTTTTATTCAGATGTTCAAATAAAAACTATTACTAGACATGTGCATCAGTCATTTCAGCCAGTAAAGACTTGATGAAAAAAGGCCTTTTGCACATCTGCTTGAGCATGAGTTATCCCGTTTGACTGGCTCACCAGTTTAGTATTGTTCACCAGTTAATGATGCTGGTTAATCAGTTAGAAGATGTTAGATGTTTGCTAAAGAATTAGTAGCACAAAAAGGCAGAATCATTAAGAGACAGCTAAAACCTCCCACCATCAAAACACCAGAGAATCACTACACTGCAGTTCTACTGCACCAGAGCCAGCGGCTGTAGCCGTCGCTGCGGCTCACGGCAGACGTACCTCTGCTAGGCACGGGACTCTGTCCGAGGGACTGAGGGGGGACAGGGCAGGGCTGCTGGGAGAGGAGGAAGAGGGGGGAGAGCGCTGACTCTGCTGGAGCAGGTCGGGCAGCAGGGGATTTCGACCCCTAATGCAGTTCCTCTGCCCAATCTCTACAGGACTGGGACTAGGAGCCTCTTTCCAGCCTGAACCCAACACTGTCACAGGCCCTGCTCTCTGGAACTGAAAAAGGTAAACGTCTGGGTCCATGCATGTGCAACGCTGTTTTCCTTTGCTGGGGTAAACTTTTTTTTTTTTTTTTTACAATAAACAATAACATTCTAATATGATCTTGACAGAAAGAAATGAGCACATTCATAATTCACAGAAAACAAGGACTATGAAGAAAATCTGGAAAAAAAAAAAAAACAATAACAAAAAAAAAATATGAAAAGAATAACATAAACACAAATAATAAATGTCCAACATTTGTGTTTCTATACTGTATGTGAGCACTATGGCACTACATTACAGTTCTGCTGTTACATGAGATGGGATGAGATGAGAAATTGAAAAATTGGCCAAAGCTGCCCAATGCCTTTGGGTTGCGAGCAACAGAAGGAATTCATGTTGAATCCATCCATCCATCTCACAATTAGTAATCACAGCATCATTTACGATCCCATTTTATATAAGGTGTCTTTACCTACCAAAGTCCTTTTGTAAGTGCATTTGGTCCAATGTACAGCCCAGTATTGTGCCACTAACTTTAAAGAGTTAAGCATCCAATATACACTGTGCAATATATCAGTGTACGTCTATGGCAGGTACAGACACCTATTATAAAGTGCACAAATGTAGTGGTCATGAAGCTGTGTTCATGTGTGTGTGTGTGTGTGTGTGGGGCACCTGTCGCATGACCAGCGTGCTGTCTTTGCAGGGCGTAGAGGAGGCGTCTTCGTCTTGAACAACCATCGTCTTTGCTGCTTCCGTCTCACCATTACTGAGTCTGGACGTGCTGTCAATCACAGAATGATCTGGTGTTTAGATGCTGATTTAAAGGGGAATTCAGTTTTTACCTTTATAATGCCATTTTTCTAACTTTATTAAAAGTATGTCATCTTTTATGTCAAATGTAAAATATATATATTTTATAAGCTTTTGAAAATTTCTAATTAAAACAACAGAATAAGAAAAAGTAGAATAAGAATAAGTTACCAATCAGATGAAATCAGTATTAACAAAAATTAATTTGTACTACAGAGGTGCACAGAAGAGCACAAAAGTGGCTTGTAGAGATGGCATGAATGCAACCAAATTCATAAATTTATGTTGAGATTAATGTTTTAAATATAAAAGTTTGAATATAGAAATATTAAATGATTTAAATAATGGAAAATATACTTTAAAAATGAAACTAAATCTGCCAGTAGGTGGCGGCAAGTCACTGATTTAATTACTGAATCATTCATTCATTTGATTCATTCGAACAGCTGATTCACTCAGGAATCACTCAGATCTTTATGAATGGGAAATTGATTCATTGGCTCACTAGATTTGTTTAAATGCGTTCATTTACAAATTTAACATCGCTGTGTTTGAATGGAGATGCGCAACGGCTCAGTTGTGACTTGTCTCACACCATTTCTGATGACCAAATCGAGCAAAATCAGGTTATAGTGTTATAGTCAGAAAATGTAAGTCACTTAATATTAACCTCTTGTTTATTGAACTGTTGTATTAAATCAGTATCTCATTTACAAACTCCCTTAGTTCATTGCGATCTCACAAAAGCTCTCCACACTGCACACTCAATCTCGTATTTACACTTTATGAAAGGACTGGTGAGACATGTCTGATACATTACTCAATGTTGCAAAAACACACAGAAACCTTTGAAGCTCCCCTCAGCGCAAACATAAATATGCCAATGGGGTCAGTCGCACTGCTGCTCCGAAATATTTTTTCATAGTCGCACACAAATACGACTGAAATAGTTGCACTGTAGAGCCCTGTAATAGCACAAATGCACATGGTCACACGGGCTAGTGTATTGATGCTTATGACAGCTGTGGTCACTATGTAAAGATTGCAAATGGACTGGGAACAACATTAGGGCGAATACATTGTTGTTGTTTATCACTGTTCTTTGAATCTTACATGAAATTAGGCATTCTCACGAGTGACACACATCTGCAGCACGTCACCGGGCAGCGAGCTGAACACGGTCTGTGATGATCAAAATTATGCCTACCCTCCACGGGAGTCTTCGGGGCCGGACGTCGACTCCTCTCCCACGTCCTGATCCACCTCCTCGTCGTCTTCGTCGTCAGTGGTCCCGGAGTCGTCGCTGGATGAGGAGTAGTCGGTGGCTTTGTGCTGAGGCCGCACGTCCTCCACGGCACGCAGCTCCTTAGCGAGGGCCGTCAAATCCTGCCAACAGGACCATCGATTATATAGTGTTGCACGATATACCGGTACTTAAAAAGTATCAAAATAACCTGCTTTTGAACATGGTACGATTTCACATTTTACTAGTGCCGGTACTTTTAAGAATGCATTTTAATAACAGCCGTATTTCTGCGTGTCTGTGTTAGCGAATGCCGTTTTGTTTACCACACACGTATGTGTTTTCAGCCTCTGCCGCCTCAATACATGAGAACATGAACAATCTCTAGAACTACTCTGAGAGTCACTTTGTGAGCATTTTACCATTTCTTTTGCGGAAAACTATCGACACATAACGAAGACCACAAAGGTCTTCACAGCAACCCGTCAAAATAAAAGCTCGGTTTAACTTGACAGTCAGAAATACATTCATGTGTTACTTAATATAAAGATAGTACTAGTACTACTAATAAAAATATTATTAAAACAATGTTTAAGGAATATTTACCAGAAAAAATATATTTACCAGAATTTATTTACCAGAAAATTCTAAATAAACAACAGTATTTCCGAGAAAAAAAAAAAGAAAAAAGAAATGATAGCCAATAATAAATTAATTCTTTATCTAATCTAATTATTTTTTATAAATGCATTAAACATGCTTTTGATTATTAAAATGTAATGAAACTATTAAAATAGAATCCAGAAAATTAATGGAAAATAGAGATTCACAAACAAAACTGAATTAAAAAAAAATTAATAAAACGTATTCCATAGGGCCTTAAAAACATGTCATTTTTATTAAACTCTTAGTAAATTGCTCTTAAATTCTGTAACTTTCATGATTTCAATTAATTAGACAATGCTTTTTAATACATATGTTTACAATGTAACCATTAGAATACAGTCTAAAATACAGACACAAAATACAGTGTCTTTGTTTTACTGTAGTTGTCCTTTAGTTTGTTACTTACATCTGGGTTCTTATTATTAATAACAAAAATGACTATGTCATAATATAAATTGTTGTTGTGAAATAAAATGATTATATCATGAAATGATAGATTTGGATTTATCTTTTAAGCGAACTTACCAATATAGCGAAGAACTCCACATACCTGTAGGCTCGGTAGTTGTTCACTTGCATGTGATTATTATTTTATTTTATTTTATTTTTTTTTAAAGGGGGATGAAATGCTTTGTTTTAACAGATAAAATAATTATGATCTTCACTTGGATCATCTATTATTCAATTTACTTTTCCTGTTTTATGTTTTCTTCGTAGTATCGGTTCAGTTGTAGTATCGTCATATTTTAGTCAGTTATCGTATCGAAGTCAAAATTTGTGGTATCGTGACAACACTACGATTACACAAAACTGTGATTACCACAAATTCAGACTTAAAATCATATCAGAACTACCAGTACTCAGCCCAGACATGACCAAACACCTTCATCTGGACTGGTGCTTTGTGTCTCTTTGGTTTTTCTGTTTGTAGATGTAACAGAACTTTACCTGCAAAACTACAACGTTACCCTGAATGGGTTAAGAATTGATTTTATCACATCAAAATCACATTAGCATGCCTATAACATCTACTGAAACAGTGAGGAAGCTTAAATTGGCCAATGTGTGTTCAGATGGACATCCCGTCGGCTGCGAGGTGTGGAGGCCGGAGTGGCGTGTGTACCTGCGGGTCGGCGGGCCGGTGGCTCTGTTCGGCGGCGCTGCTTCCGTTGGAGAAGGGCTCTGAGCGCGGCGGCACGGCGGGCGGCTGCTTCTGCATGACGGCGGCCTGAGGAGAGCCCTGCACGTTCCTCCGGTGACGCTCGTCCGCCTGCACACACAAACACCACAACAGCGCTCAAACACCATTACAGATCACACGCTCAACACAGTCAACAACACGACGACGTACTCGGTTGTAAACGATCCCAGCCGAGGAAGAAGGGTCTTATCTAGCGAAACAATTGGTTATTTTCATAAAAATTATACAGTTTATATACTTTTTAATGCCAAACACTCGTCTTGTCTTGCTCTGCCTGGACTGTTTTTGTTCTGGTTCATGAGTTTTTTGTTAAGGGTGTTTGATCTTCTTTGCATGTTCGCTTTGCAAACACTGTGTCTGTACTTCTGCAGTGATGTAGGATGATTTTGAAATTATTTTTGAAGTTGAGGGAGAAAATACAATTGGAGTTTTTCGACATACCCTAACTGTCTTGAGTCAGAATACACAGAGTTCAGGGAGAGCAAGACAAGACGAGCATTTGAGATTAAAACGTTTTTAAATTGTATTAATTTTTTTTTATTTTTTTTTTTTTTAAATAACCAATCGTTTCACTAGATAAGACCCTTCTTCCTCAGCTGGGATCATTTGAAGCCTCATTTAAACTGCATTTTGGAAGTTCAAACTCGGGGCACCATATCAGTCCATTATATGGAGAAAAATGCTGAAATGTTTTTCCTCAAAAAACAATTTCTTTACAACTGAAGAAAGAAAGACATGAACATCTTGGATGACAAGAGTGGGGGGGTGGAGGGTACATTTCATGTAAATCTTTATTTTGGAAGTGGACTACTCCTTTAATAAAGAGGTCAATTCTTTTAAAAAAAGTCTTCTTTTTTTGCATTTTAATAATAACCAAGGAGCATGCTTTCAGCTAAAAATCTTCTTGACTGTTCTTAAGAAATTAACAACTATTTCCATTTTTGGCTGAACTAGCCCTTTAATAAAAGCTGTTTTACTGTTTAGAAAACTGGTCACATTTCACAGTAACGTTCACATAAGTGCATAATAAGTTCTCTATTAAACAGTGTTAATAAAGGGCCTGTTTTTCTTCATTTTTTTTTATATAAACTGCTTCTTAATGTTATTGACTGTTGCTGACAGCTGATGGCGTCCTCTCAAACACAGAATGCTGCTTTAAACTACACTACCTACCTAAACTACAAAATAAATCATATTAGCTTTCATTTGATTTAATAATCTAGTTCTACAGTGAATGACAGACACAAGCATCACTTGATCACGTTTAACTCGAGATGTGCATGTGCTGTCAAACTGATTGTTTCTCTCATGCCTCATCCTGTTCACATTTCAAACCGGAGTCACTTCACCTGTTGTTATTTCAAGTGTTAAAATGATCCTCAGCATCAAGAATGGGATCGACTGCAACAGTCTGACTCGTTTCAAATTCAATATTAAGATGCTAGAAGAGGTCAGTTTATAGTGTCTTTATGAAGCAGCTCTTTCAGAGCACAGGAATGTGTGAGTAGTCTGTGAGACACTCGTTGTGTGAGATGATCATGACAGCGGTGCAGGACGTCTCTCTCTCTCTCTCTCTCACCAGTAGCATGGCCTGCTCGTGTAGCAGCTGCTGCTGCAGGATCTCCAGGTGTCTCTGCTCCTCCTCCAGCTGCCGGCGAATGTACTCCTGTCAAACACACACACAAAGATGAGCTCCTGCCCGACACACACCAGCGGTCGCTCTGATGATCAGTAACTGTAAGTTCATCCTGGCAACTATCTATCATTTTCATGCTTCCATTCAATAATGACATCTAGCACACGCCGCTGTGTGGCCCGTACATACAGTTAGCATAACATAAGCCATACCAAGCTAGGTGATTTTTCCAAAAGGGTGTCTAAAGGGCAAAATTCACCAAACTGAACCAGCTGTAGCCTTCAAACGGACCAGTGATACGTCAAGCAGATTTGCACGAACAGACAAACTCAACAATCAGACAAAACTGACAGTCCTCAGTGTTAAAATCAACAGCTCTTATGTACTTTCATGAACTGAGGGTTCCCCGACGAATGTCATCATTAGCTCGATTCATTACTGTGGATCTCTCCGTGAACTGTTATTTTATATCAAATTATGTTTTGAATACAAAAGCAAAACCGAACACCATGTTTTTAGATATTCCTACAGAATACACATCAAACAGCTCTTAAAACTTTAATAAAAAACAACCATACAATATTTTGCTGAACACTGCTCTGCTCTACTCAGCTAAAATGACGAATGAGACGCCCTACAGTCTCATCGACTTAAACAACACATGACGTGTGTCATCGGGGACAAGGCCAAACTCAACACTCAACAACAACAAAAAAACATTCTAGAGAGGAGCTTTTCCATAAATATATGCATTGCATATATGGCATATACGCTATTCTACATATCATAACTCATCACAAATAATGAATACAAATGTCACGAAGTTCACACAACACCCAAAGTTTAACTATTTCTATTTCAACAACGAATTAGAGAAGAAACACAATTATATCACTGAAAGATTTATATTAAAAACTGCCTGATGTGCAGTTTTGATGTTTTTACTCAAATCAAGTGTTTATTTAAGAGATTATTTTAGTGATTATTACACCTAAAAAAAAAAATAGCAGTTGGATTAGGAATCTGCTGTTAATTTCTGCCTTTAATCTAATATGTGACCCTGGACCACAAAACCAGTCATAAGGGTACATTTTTTAAAATTGAGATTTATACATCATCTGAAGAAATAAGCCTTCCATTGATGTATGATTTGTTAGGATGGGACAATATTTGGCCGAGATCCGACTACTTAAAAAAAAAAAACTGTAATCTGCAAAAAAAAAAAAATCAAAATACTGAGAAAAATCACCTTTAAAGTTGCTTAAATGAAGTTCTTAGCAATGCATATCACTAATCAAAAATTAAGTTTTGGTATATTTACTGTAGTAAATGTAAAAAATTTGACCCATACAATGTATTGTTGGCTATTGCTGCAAATATACCCGTGCTACTCAAGACTGGTTTTGTTGTCCAGGGTCACATATTACAGTAATGGACCAACAGACAGAGCTTGTTTTCTTTAAGAAAAACTAACATGCACTTGTAATTTATACAAGCAAATCCATACTCAACTGAATCAGGAGTGTGTGGATCTGAAATGATTAGATTTGTGAAATCAAACCCAGCCCTAGTGTACGAGCAGGTCTTTCAGCAAGTTCAAACTGGCAGGAAATGTGTAAACTAGCAGATATGAGCGTAGACGCCTAAACAGATTACAGATGGGAAATCATTTCTGAGACACTGATTTCACTGACAGCTTCCCACACATTGCTGATTTCTCTCCGAGCGAGTAACCGTGGTGCTTACACGGACAGACACATCACGTCACAATCACCTGCTCGCGGTCAGCCCTCCTCTTCTCCTCCTCTGCCCTTCGCCGCTCCTCCTCCTCTTTGCGCCTCCTCTCCATCTCCTCCAGCCGTCTCTTCTCCTCCTGCTCTCTCCTCCTCTGCTCTCGCTCCTGCTGCCTCCTCATCTCTCGCTCTCGTCTCTGTTGCTGTAGGACACGAGACAAACGTACAATCATTATCGTCATTTCGTTTTCTTTTACCAATCCTATACTGAAAATGGACTTGATGTTATATTTCATCATAAAGGTACTTCCAAAGTACAGAAAGACTTCATACTGTTCTTCTAGTTTTAAATCAACAAAAGAAAATTTCACAGAAGGACGGTGGAGGTTTAAACGTATTTGTGCAGAACAGACATATTCTGCGATGTTACAAACTGGTGATATGTATGGTTCAGTACGGCTCCTTGATTCAGCAGTGTAGCCTGCCAGTGATGCCCGTGACGGAAACGCTTGCCATTTCAGTCAAAACAACACTTTCTAGCGGTCTATATAGTTGTTCCCTAGAACAACAGGCATTTAACACTTTCGGCTGAATCACAGGACGAGTCTGATTTCTAACAGCGTGACTCCACACCTCCTCCAGCCGCCTCCTCTGCTCTTTCTGCTGCTCGATGCGCTTCTGTCGCTCGGCCAGCAGCTGGCGCTTGTACTCCTCCTGCTCGCGCAGCTGCTGCTCCTGGAGGAGCTGCTGGCGTCTCAGGGCCTCCGAGCGCTCCTTATTCTCCTGCTGCAGACGGATGAAGTCCCGACGCAGAGTCGACTCGCCCGGCACGTTCACGATAGAGCTGCGACACACACACACAGACAGTTACATACTGATCATGTTTGACAGATGCATCCAAAACAGTCAAATGACAGTGATATTTGGCTCTTCCAGTCTTCCTCACAACAAGCAACTTCTAACCAATGAAAAACTCAGAGCTGAACATAAAACTATTTATATTCCCTGATTGTATGTATTTCTGTGAGGCAAGTCTTTTCTACACATTTCAAAGTGAACTGCGTTCGCTGAGTAGTCTGGCCACAAGTGTGTGTATCAGATGTGTTCAAACGGTTTTATCAATAAACACAAACACAATACATTATATAGAGTATAAATTCCTCATATTCACATTGTGTGTGCAGGGTTCGTACAGATGCTGTAAAATGAAATTCCAGGTCTTCTTAAGCACTACTTTTTTAGACTTCCAAGTAATTCAATCAGAGATCTCACTTATTGAACATTCAAACATTCAAATTCTAAAAAAAAATAACAAAACAGAAATAGATACATATAAATAAAAATTTATTATTAAAAACGGCACAACTAAAGTAAAGCACATGTGAAGTATTACTAACAAAGTATACTACACTTTTTCCATAGTAAAACCACTGTCAATTTTCTTAAGTGATTTGTATTTGTGTATACCTTTTGTTTTTATAACTGTACTGCATTAATGATTTGATGTTTTATACTGTTTAAGAAAAAAAAATCTCATTACAATTGCTCTGAACTCCTGATCTGAAACAAATGATTTGCAAACCCACACCAAGTCCCGATCTGATTCAAATGATTCACGATCTGCACTCTGAAGTTCTGATCTGAATTTAATGTATGAATTTGAATCTTTTGATTTGAGTCATTCAAAGTGCTGAATGATTTATGAACCCGTTCCACTCTAAATCAAATGATTTGCAACACACACTCCAAAGTACCGACCTGAATCAAAAAATTTGCAATACCCTAAGTTCCAATCTAAATCAAATGATTTGCGATACGCGTTCTGAAGTCCCGATCTGAATCAAACGATTCACAGTCCGCACTCCGAAGTTCCAATCTAAAGCAAATGATTCATGTTAAAATCTCTGAAGTCCCGATCTGAATTTGATTTAGATCAGGACTTCAAATTGCAAATCGCATATTGCAAATCTTTTAATTTTTATAATTCAATTTGCAATACCATTCACGAACCCATTCCGATCTAAATCAAATGATTCATGATACACACTCCAAAGTCCCGACCTGAATCGAAAAATGTGCACTTCGCAAAGTTCCACTCTAAATCAAAGATTCGCACCACATGCTTTTTAAAATCATTACAAGTGAATGGCTTTTAATTTGATCCAGTTTTTGCTAGTGAATCACTTCATCAAAGTTTGGATCAATGGGAGCAGTTCCAGCATAAATGACTGAAGTAATTAGGTTCTGATCTGATCTGTTCTGTTCCTCTTTTCTCATCTTCAGCCAACACTGTCAGTACTACTACTTGCTTAGCTTGATTGTTTTCTGACATTAACTGAAATGAGGGAAAAAGGTATTATCAGGGTTCCCACTTTAAGCCAAATGTCAAATGTCTGACTTTTTTCTGTCATTTACTTTAACCCCATCTTTGAAGTGGTCATTTTGTAGCCAAAGGTCTTGAAATTTAACAGGTTTCACACTTAACAGGTACAGACTGGTGACTGCATTTGACTTAAGTGATCACCAGTTGACGAGCGAGAAGAGAATAAAATGGCGCTGAAAAATAACCGAACCATAACAATAGGCAAAATGCATGAAACAATGCAATGAAAAAGGTACAGAAAAATTACATTTTCATAAATGGAAACTAAAATTCCCTGATATTCCTGAAATTCCATGACCCGTGGGAACCCTGTATGATGTTTTTTTGAATCGTGTGAATTCTGCATGAAAAGATATGTGCTTGTTGACAAAATGAAACACTTATTTCAAAGATACACTTTTCAAGTACCTCTCCAGGAATACTGCCATTTTCAGGGTTTTCCAAGCCTTTAATTTCAAAAAGTCAAATCCAAGTACTTCAAGCACTTTTAGCACCTTGTACGAACCCTGTGTGTGTGACGTGTGTGTGTTGATTGATACCTGGGCTCTCCCTCCTGCTCCTGAGCCTCCTCCTCCTCTTCCTCACTGCCGCTGTACTCGTACTCGGTCTCATCTGCGAGCAGAACGCAAGAATGTCATTCACTCACGAACACACGAGAGGTATCAGTGTCGTCGGCATGCAGCAGCGCAACCGTACCTTTCTCTCCTCGCTTCTTGCGGCAGCGGTCCAGGTGGTCCTTGAGCTGGATGCGCACCTGCCTCTCGTTGGGCTGATCTCGGATGAACGGATGCTTCAGCAGCTGATCGGTGGGCGGCCGCTGGGTGTAGTTCTTCACCAGACAGCCCTCGATGAAGCTGAAGAACTTCTTGGACCTGTGAAGAACAAGAGAGTGTGTCCTCAACATGTCTGTGCAATCGTGATTTTTCACTCACAACAGTAGCTACACTGGACCAGATGAAAGTACTGACCATTTCTTGGACTTGAGTCTTGGTGGAGGATTTCTGGGTATGAGAAAGAGCGCTCGCATGGGATGCATATCGCACAATGCTGCAAAACACCAACCCACACATTCAATCAAATCCTATAACCCATCAAGGACTAATGACCGTGCAGTGCTTCTACTATACTTGAACTGTTCTCTTTAGGACAAAAATAGTTGTAAATTGGACTAATGGTGAAATGAAAGCAATGAGATTAGGTGTGTGAGGAGCAGTACTCACGTGGAGCGCCCTCGGCCATCTCTATCGCCGTGATCCCACACGACCACAGATCGCTCTGAAACACACAACGACTGCTGTCAGCGCCACATCCACACATGAAGATTCAGCACTGGCTGTCTAACTCAACACACTGCACTGGACGTGAGCACGTGAGGTGTGCGTGCAGGTTATTACCCTGTAGTCGTAAGTGGCGTCTGGGTTTTCGTCACAGGCGATCACCTCGGGAGCCATCCAGTACGGCGTCCCAATGAAGGTGTTCCTGCGGCCCACGGTTCGATCCAGCTGAGCGCTGACGCCAAAGTCCACTGCGGAGGAACAAGAAAAACCTCCTGAAACGCCGCACACTGAAGAAACACTCCTCACAGAGCCTTTAACAAAGACCTGCGCCATAAAACACCACCACAAGAGCAAGAGAAGCCGTCAGTCCGCTTCAGCCACGATCAACATTAGAGCGCCACCCTCAGGCTGAACTACACTCGATCTCTGTGACTCCATTAGAACAGCAGTTAAATCACCAATATATGGGACAGCGGACCACAAAACCAGTCTTAAGTCGCACGGGTGTATTTGTAGCAATAGCCAAAAATACCCTGTATTATAATAATGATCCATTTTTCTTTTATGCCAAAAATCATTAGAATATTAATCCTTGTGCATCAATAAAAAAAAAAAAGTTAGACATAGGTCCACAGTGAACAAAAATGTCCATGTCAAAAAACTATCATAAAAATGTTAAGCTTGGGAGCACAGACTGAAGTTTGGTCTCATTTTGAAAAAGACCCATGACAGATTACTGATGAAGTAGAAAAAGTAAAAAAAAAATGAAATTAAAAAAAAAAAAAAAAAAAGTTTATGCAAATGCCATTTTCACCCGCTTATCCGGAACCGGGTCGCGGGGGCAGCAGTCTAAGCAGAGACGCCCAGACTTCCCTTTCCCCAGACACTTCCTCCAGCTCTTCCGGCGGAACACCGAGGCGTTCCCAGGCCAGCCGAGAGACATAGTCCCTCCAGCGTGTCCTGGGTCTTCCCCGGGGCCTCCTCCCGGTGGGACATGCCCGGAACACCTCAACTGGCCTCTCTCGATGTGAAGGAGCAGCGGGTCTACTCCGAGCTCCTCACCCTATCTCTAAGGGAGCGCCCAGCCACCCTACGGAGAAAACTCATTTCGGCCGCCTGTATCCGGGATCTTATCCTTTCGGTCATGACCCAAAGCTCATGACCATAGGTGAGAGTAGGAACGTAGATCGACCAGTAAATCGAGAGCTTCGCCTTACAGCTCAGCTCTTTCTTCACCACGACAGACCGGTACAGCGACCGCATTACCGCAGAAGCTGCACCGATCCGTCTGTCGATCTCCTGCTCCATCCTTCCCTCACTCGTGAACAAGACCCCCAGATACTTAAACTCCTCCACCTGCAGCAGGGACTCCCCACCAACCTGAAGAGGACAAGCCACCCTTTTCCGACTGAGAACCATGACCTCAGACTTAGAGGTGCTGATTCCCATCCCAGCCGCTTCACACTGAACTGCAAACCGCCCCAGTGCCCGCTGTAGGTCCTGGTTCGAGGAAGCCAACAGGACAACATCGTCCGCAAAAAGCAGAGATGAGATCCTGTGGTCCCCAAACCAGACCCCCCTCCGGCCCCTGGCTGCGCCTAGAAATCCTGTCCATAAAAATAATGAACAGGACCGGTGACAAAGGGCAGTCTTGCCGGAGTCCAACACGCACCGGGAACAGGTCCGACGTACTGCCAGCAATGCGAACCAGACTCCTGCTCCGGTCATACAGCGACCGGACAGCCCTTAACAAAGGACCCCGGACCCCATACTCCCAGAGCACCCTCCACAGGACACCGCGAGGGACACGGTCGAATGCCTTCTCCAGATCCACAAAACACATGTGGACTGGTTGAGCAAACTCCCATGAACCCTCCAGCACCCTGAAGAGGGTGTAGAGCTGGTCCATTGTTCCACGACCAGGACGAAAACCGCACTGTTCCTCTTGAATCCGAGGAAAAACCCATATGGCTGAAAAAGAACATAGGTCCGTGACGTCGCCCGGTATGGCGCAGCCGGGGCCCCACCCTGGAGCCAGGCCTGGGGTTGGGGCTCGTATGCGAGCGTCTGGTGGCCGGGCCTTACCCCACGGGGCCCGGCCGGGCTTTGCCCGAAAAAGCGACGTGGGGCCGCCCTCCCGTGGGCCCACCACCTGCGGGAAGGACCATATGGGACCGGTGCATTGTGGGATGGGTGGCGGTCGAAGGCGGGGGCCTTGGCGACCCAATCCTTGGACGCAGAATCTGGCTATAGTTTATGCAAATGCTTTTATATAATGCATATTTTATATTTTATATAAAATATATATTTTATGAAACATGTTGAACTCTAAACCTGCTAGAAAATCAAAGCCATTAATCTAAACAAGTTGATATCTCAAAAGAAATGAGTTTTCATTAAGATTTTGTTTGGGCACAGTAGCAGATTTTCCCTATAAGATGGCAGCAAAACTCCCCTGGTGCACACAGTGGTTGGATTTGTGGTTTGCAGTAGAGTTTTTCTCTCTCAAATATTACAACAACAAACAATTTTTTTATGACACACGTACAAACCACACTCTGACATCCATACCAACACACCCACACAATTATAGCTGCATTATTTATCCAATTGGCTCTATAATATGCAGAAGCCAAAAAATAAAAATAGTGAGTATTTGCTTTATTGGCCCAAACCTGAAAAAGGCACCATCTGGTAAGAAATATAATTTTGAAGCCTTGCCAACAGAATGAATGTCTATTAACAAAAATAGCATAATTTTATAGTTGAGTGGCACTGTGATTAAAAATAGCAGTTTTAATGGGTTTCAATGGGGACATTTTTGTCCAAAAGGTGCTGAGTGTAACATTTTTTTGCACATAGTGCAAAATAGACTTATTAAAGGAGATGGAGGTGAAATAGTAAAATTCCAAAATAAACACACACCTGTGCCAAAATGTACGCAGCTGGCAATAACACAGGCGAAACGATCACAAAAAAACAAGACTGAAAAGGCTGCACAAGGGTTAAGTAAAGATCAAGTTCCATGAAGATATTTTGTAAATTTCCTACCGTAAATATATCAGAACTTAATTTTTTATTAGTAATATGCATTGCTAAGAACTTCATTTGGACAACTTTAAAGGTGATTTCCTCAATATTCTGATTTTTTTGCATCCTCAGATCACAGATGTTCAATTTCAAAAAATTGACCCTTATGACTGATTGTGAGGTCCAGGGTCACATATATGAATTATAATGATGTGTGTGGTCAGTCACTACTGCTACTGTGTGTTCATTTGTTTACTGGCCTCCAAAAAACATGGAGAAAATCAAATCCAGCAGGCAAATCCTGCCCTTTTAGGCCATAAGTGAATGACTGAATGTTTGTCCACTAGACGTGACATCATGGTTTTGAGTATTAGCGCTGGTTGGACACTAGGTGGTGCTATGGGCTCATTTGGGCTCATTTTGTTTGAGTGTACCCTTTCAAACTAAACTATAATATATACATAAATAAAAGGAAACGAAAGGATTCATTTACACACTTATTAAAGGGACAAATGTGGAAAGATCCATGAACCACACATTTGTCCATCGCTGAAATGAGCGTGCACATGTGATGCAAATAATACTTGCTGATTTCCTCATTTATATTCTTGCCATTTAGTGACGGCCTCTCCATCAGAAGCAGACATTAACATTTATCACCTCAACAATCACTTGCGTGTCCGTGTTCACGTGGAACACGCCTCTCGCGTATGAAAAGTACCTGCACATATGAGAGGTGGCAAGATGGCGAGAAAATACACAGATAACACACAGATTACTGAAGGTTATTCCGCTGGCACTGATGCAGGAGCTGCTGTCGTTAGATAAGTTTAATGCAACGCTGCTCCCTTTAAACATTTCATACTGAGATCATCATTACTGATTAGATGTGAACCGTCAGAGCGATTTTCATAGATTTACATGACTGAAAACAGAAAAAACGGTAAGAACCAGATGATTTTGTTGATTATTCTCAGAGCATGACAGAACTCTTCAATATGGTTCTTGTGTAACACACGACTCAAACCTGAGCGAGTGTAGATTTCCAGCAGTGCAGTGAACATCCTGTGAGAAGAGTTCAAAGCACTGACACACGTGTGACACGTACAGACAGCAGGTGGACGTCTCACCTAACTTGACCTCTGCGTTCTCAGTCAGAAGCACGTTTTGGCCCTTAATGTCTCTGTGGATGACGTGATGAGCGTGCAGGTGGGCCAAACCCTGACGAGAGAAAACACGCGTGTGTGAGAGGGCTGGACGGCAAACATCAGCTGTGATATCAGTGTGTGCGTGTGCGATACCCTGAGGATTTCTCTGGAGATGTACGCGATCCAGTCTTCTTTCAGTGAATTCCCTTTAGTGTTTTTCACAAGGTCTGTGATCGAACCAGCTCCACAAAACTCCATCACCAGCTGCAAGAGAAACACACAGCTTTACTGCATGGACACACACAAACACGCTCACGTGCACATCGTCTCTCTCATACCCACACGCACAACGCAGAACATGGAACTGAAGACAATTCAGCAGCAAACTGTGTGAAATAAAGCAAGCTTTCACTTTGACGCTGCCAGTAATAAAGCACAAACCGCAGGTTGGTTGCAGACTCTCTCTAAACAACACACACATTTACAGTACAGTACAGGGGAGTGTGTGTGTGTGTGTGTGCGTAGGACAAGTCATCTCAGTACGTCAGCGTGCGATTATGCCCTGCGATATATATTGTCATCTGCGATAACAGCGTAATTGTTGTTTTAACAATGTGCAATTTGACATTACGGAGTGTATTGCGAAAAGCAAACAAAACACACCTAGAGTACATGTAAACGACACGTGAAGTCTAGCGAGTTAGATTAAACTACAGTGCACTCTTTCACCGCATGATTCAGTCTATTAAAATGCATTAAGAATGATCACATAATTCAAGATATGGGGGCAGAAAATGTACATATTTATACTATTTCATATAGTTAATCAATATTACACAAAGAGTGCTGTTGTTTCTCCAAAGGTCAGCATGGTTACAAATGTGATACTGATTTTATACAACAGTTCAATGAACAAGAAGTTAATAATTAGGGCCCTATGAAATCAGTTTTATTTTTTTTCCCGTTTTAATTTTTCTCAACTCTTTTTAACGGTTAAATTCAATTTTAATAATCAAAGAGCATGTCTAATTAATTAAAATCATGAAACAATTTCACATCAATTTAATAAAGGTTGACAAAAATGACATGTTTAGGGCCCTATGAAATGTTTTATTCCTTCTCACCATGTTTTATTGTTATCAAATTTTGTGACGGGTTGCCGTATCTACCTTTACATTTCTGTGTGTATATGATATAATGTTAGTTTTCCTAAAACGGAACGGTCAAATGCTCACGAAGTGACTCTCAGCAGATACTGTTCATGTATTTATGTCCTCATTTAGTGAGACGACAGACGCTGAAATCACAGCGAGCGAGAGACAGAGACAGAAGTCGTAGAAAAAAATCTAAGAAAAAATCAAAGAGGCAGAAGCCATAGAAAAGTCGAAGTCGAAGTAAAAAGGTCGAAAAAGGCAGAAGAGAACTTTCCTGAAACATTTCTTTACGAATGAAGAAAGAAAGACATGAACATCTTGGATGACAACAGGGGTGACTACATTATCTGTACATTTTTGTTCTGGAAGTGACTTACTCCTTTAGGATACCAGCACAATAACACACTCAGGAAAATATAAAATAATATAAAATCCTGCTGGAGAAAATGGTGTTTTACTGAATTGACTAAAACCGATTTCCTAAAGATTGTTCCCAACTAGAGATTTCATTAACATTAGCACTACTTCAGGTTTTTTCTTCCCTTCTAAAAATGCAGATTGCAGTGAAGCACCTGTTTTGACATGCTTTATCTTCCCTACAGTACAGGAATAAAGAGCTTTTAATCAGCTTTCATATCAGTCTTAAGGCTGAAAGTTCATGTGTGTCTTGTGTGCTGGTCTTTTATGCTGTCATTTTAATTAATTGCAATGGTCGTTAGCATAATGTTTTTACACCACTTTTACACCACTACATTTCTGCTTTCTGATCAATTGTTCAATGCCTCGTAATCGTTGTATTTGTTTATAGGGTTTGCCGAAAGCCCTGGTTTTAGTTCACTTCCTGTTGAAGTTTCAAGTGTGAACACCCTAGTTTATGTGAATGGAGACACACCTGACTGCAGCGCTCACCTGTCGACACACCTACAGTCAGCTCCTGTACAGCCTCTTGTTTGGCTATAGTTTATTCTGAGTCATAAATAAAGACTGAAGTCTGATCTGAGCCTGAACTCACATGAACACCGCTCACATCTGCAGCTCCAGACTCAAACATGTTTAACTACATTGAATACACTTGAAATCTACATGCTGTTGTTTAATTCAGTTTGTTAACGTGCTGTGGTGTCATTTGGCTGCTGTTCTTCTGGCAGCATTTGAGTGCTTTTGAGGTGAATCTGATCTAGTCCACATTCAACATAAACAGAAATAAAAACGTGTTGAGCTGTGAATCACACTGGGACCCCTGTGGGGGTGGATATCGTGTGTAATGTGACACATGAAGAGCTTCTCGTGCAGACGTGTGTGTGTCGTGAGCGTCAGACTGACCCACAGCTGGTCGTCGTGTCCCGGAGGACTCTTCTTGATGAACGCGCCGTAGTACGTGGCGATGTTTCTGTGATGAGAGTATTTCTTCAGCATGTTAATCTCCAGCTTAATCTCCTCTTCTTCATCCTGAACACACACACACATATACTGTATAAAGCAGCAGCGGGAGTTTGAGTACAGATGTGCACTGTTTGAGCTTCTGTCGTTTACATAGTGCCTTTCTTGACACTTTCATAATAGTGTTTGATTCATTCATTTTGTATAAAAACACACAGATGTGAAAAGCATTGAGCTCTGTGACCTGTATGCACTTACTTCAGTCACGTCCATGACTTTGATGGCTGCCAACTGTCCGGTTTTGACATGTCGACCCTGATCAAAAACACAGAGCAAGACAGTTAGAGCACGACATTACGCACGCTAATGCATCTGTGTGTTTCAGCACTTAAATAGTGCTGTAGGGATGCACTGAAAGAGAAAAATGAACATGAAGATGGATGAAAGCAGGGTTCATATGAGATTATTCTGGTTTAATGACAATGAATGTAAACGGATGACTGACGCTGGAAAGTAAGAAGGGCTGTGTTCTCTTCACTGTGAACAGCACTACTCTGGAAGTCTGCTTCACTTCATCAAGTGCACGTTTACATGTAGGTTTCATCAAACCTTCAAAACCCTAACCCTCACCCTAACTTCACAAGAGTTTAATTACATAACAGGACAACAGTTTATTCCATCAGTGCCTTCTCTTTTGTGTCATTTTCCAGAAGCCCAATGCAGGCTTTGCTGCTGTCCACTGATGATCAGACTGGAGAGAGGGAAAGAGAGCAGAACACCTAAACCCTGCCACAAAACACGACACCACCACAGACTCACACAGAGAAACTCACAAACAACAGACCGCTTCACAGTGTGATCTGATCAGCGGCTCAGGCTGCTCTGGTCAAACCCAACGCACGGCTTCAGCGAGCAGAGGTTATTAGCAAAAACACCCATCTGAGTCCATGAGATGGAGGAAAGATAGCAAGCTGAAAGTATAAATGTGAAATATAACAAACAGCAGCAGCACAAAACAACTGACGCTTATGGAAGAACACTGAAGTAAAGATGACAATCACACGTTCAGTCAGTATTCACAGCACTTTGTGTTACTGGTAAAACAGCTGCCATCAATTTTCTTGTCCTTTTCTGCATGTTTTCACTTGGAGTAGGAAAGTTCGGGAACTAATGAGAACAACAACAACGTTTGCACTACAAACCAGTGTGTTCATAATAAAGATAATACAACCCAATTTGCAATATTAAGCAGCAAAATGAGCTGTTTTGTACAGCTAAAAATAGCTGGATGTGGAACACACCGTAAGATTGACCACACCCATTCTTATGGGAAAAACGTAGTTTTTTTCAGGGTTGGAGCTGAACTCTGCAGGACTGCGGCTCTCTAGGACCGAACTTTGACTACCCCTGTTTTACACGAACCTTTACGCCTATTGGTTTTCACAATTTCAGCTCTGTTCTCTGGCTGTTCCTGTGTTTCTTCTGTAAATAATGAGCAGAAATATTAAACGGCTGATATTGCTTTCTGTAGAGCTGCTTTACTTACAGCAGAAAGTGATGATTTTGATTGTTATTTTCCCTTTATTTCTGTTTGCTGCTTTGAAAGGATCTGTATTGTATACAAGCGATTGTCTGGATGATGACGGGGTGGACCTGCTGAGATGTGTTTGCTGAAACTGATCCTGCTAAACAAGAGTCATCATAAAGGACTGATTTACTCAGAAGACTCGGCTCTGCTCATCTGAACACTTCAAACTACAGACAGATTTGAGTCGGGCAGGTTTACCATTCATCTGCCATGACAAATACACCGGCTGAGGCATTATGACACACAAATTCAGCCTCTATGTGGTATCGCAAGTTACTGCTGGTAGATATGTAATCATAACAGAATCTTTTGAATATTGTCTTTTTTGTCAAATCTCTATTGTCAAACATTAGTTGTAGGTGGAGATTTTAACTGTTTTAAGTGTCACTCTCTCTCTCTCCATATATATAGATAGATGGATAGACACAACCAATAAAAACCTACAGCACTTTAACATGTGCGACAATTATCACAAGTATGATGTTTATTAAAGTTTTTTTTGTTTTAACCCATCCACTATCCACTGTGTGTTTCCAGAACCAATGTAGGATAACAGCAGCAGTTTGAGGTTGTGTACTTTAGCAGAGCTTGTCCTGTCCGGTGATCTGACAGATATTTGTGCTGTTAGACGTGATTTCTTCAGCTCATAACTTCACACAATCACACAAGTATTTCCATTCTGCATAAAGTCTTGAGTCTTGACAGAAAGCACGTCTTTGGTAAACTTCACAGACTTCACTTCACACACTGACCGCAACTATTCTGACTAAAACATATATTTTGCTCAAATATTTATTGTTAGACATTATATGTAGGTTTCAAGTTCTTCATTTGTAAAAGGATGATTGTAATGACGTAACCAAATGTAATACAATTACTATGTTCAGATGAGTGAACCTGTTCCTCTGACCTCTAACCTTCACTTCATTTCTTTTTTGTTTAATAGTGTAATGTTTATAGAAACAGTCACTATATCTGTTTTCAAAGCCTTCAATCCTTGTGATTTTGGAGGACAACAAGATGTGGAATACAATTTTAAAAGTACAAAAAATTGCAAATAAATGATTAATATAAGTAATCAAATAATCAGTTAACAGTTATATAATCATTAGTTTCAACTGTAAAGAATCGGATGATCAGCAAAAGCATTTGTGACCCAGGATCACAAAACCAGTCATAAGGGTCAATTTTTCAAAATTGAGATGTATACATCATCTGAATGCTGAATAAACAAGCTTTCCATTGATGTATGGTTTGTTAGGATAGGACTATTTGAATATGTAGAATGCAACAAAATCAAAATATTGAGAAAATCACCTTTAAATTTGTCCAAATAAACTTCTTAACAATGCATATTACTAATCAAAAATTAAGTTTTCATATATTTACAGTAGGAATTTTACAAAATATCTTCATGGAACGTGATCTTTACTTAATTGAAATGTCTTCTGTACAGTGCTCCGCAAGCCTTATTCACCCAGCTGTGCCTTCAAGTGCCCCCATTATGCCATCTTTAAGGTTCCTAATATCGTTTCAGGAGTCTCCTACAATAGGTTTACAAGCATGCAAGGTAAAAAAAAAGCTTTCACTTTCTCAAAATATGCATTTAATATCAACTCATTTTCCAGCGATTCACAAGCTACTCGTTCAAAGTAGTTCAATGATTCAGTCTCTCTAAACCCTCCTTTCTGTGAGCCTACTCCGCTCTGATTGGTCAGATGGCCCAGTCTATTGTGATCGGTCTACCGCGTACAGCGCGAGCCAGAAATTATACGCCCACTGTCATGGTTGCATATATTGAAAGCTCTAAGAATATATAAATATCTATTTTTATTACACTTACAGGTTGTGATTCAGTGGAGCCAGCTGCTCAAAACCGAACCAAGTACTGTGCAGTGTTTTGTGAATCCCGTGTTAAACTCCCAAGAAGCAGTCGTCAGTAAAATTACGCATTTGTGGGCGGAGTCAAGTTGTTTGTGGCCTACCAATGTACAGCATGGAATTAGGCAAATGTGTTACCCTGTGATGTGTAGCAGTCACAGAAGTGGGATTCGAATTACTAACGACTCATTCAGGCTGTACAGAGCCAATTCTTTCTTTTGGGAGACAATAACGTACACATATAGCTGTATTACACACTGCACAAGGCATTACTGGATAAGGATAATAGAGGCACTTTAGGAAAACTTAACATTCAGCCCGAGTTTACCCTCGGGAACTACGACTGCACTCCACTGTTCATTGTTTTTTTTTTCAGTCTTTTTGGAGAGTACTATCCACTCCTGTATTGGGGTATTTCATTGCTTCTTAAACAGTCAGTTCACCCAAACATGAGGACGGTCATCATTCACTGACAGATTGATCCTCACTGGTTTTCACGCATCAGAAAGCAGCACGGTTGAGTTTCTGATCCCCATATTTGATGAGCGCTGTGTATGTTCATACATCAGTAAAAGCCCAATTTAAAGGGGTCCAATTATGCGCTTTTATGAAGTCTTGTTTTGTTTTTTGGTGTGGACAAGAATAGCTTTTCATTCTTGTGTGTACCAAAAGTGCATACATTTTCTTACATATCTTACATTATTGCAGCAGCTCTCCTCCTAGTCTCAAACACAGTTTAGTTCCTGTTTCAATGAAGGCCCTCCTTCCGAAACACAAAACGTGCTGAGATTGGTTCGCCCTATGATTGGTGAACCACTAAGAGTGTGTTCTGAAAACGACAGTTACCATAGCAGCGAGTTTCATCTGCTTCGCTGTAAATCTTAACCCTGGTGTATATTTTGCCTAATCCAGACTCTAAGGATGTTTCTGAACAAGAGGATCCTGCAGAACCTCCGCAAGCACAAATAAAGGGCTTTAGGAACCAGGATGCTTTTGCTATTATCAATCTAATTTATTCTCTCTTGGAAAGTTGAAAAAACACTATTTCTTTCGCTATTTAAACAAACTGGAACACAAAATAGAAAAAACATGAGGGAGGATTCTCATTTTGGGCAAACTGTCCCTTTAAAGCCCTTATTCCTTAAAAACTCACTTGAAAAGACCGTAAGAGGCTCTTTCTCAAGCTGGACATCCATACGTGTCATGACACATGCAGGAAAACTGTGTGACTTTCAGCACTGTTATGCGTTTCTGGACAAACATTTGCGGTCAGTGTACTGACATGAATTTCATCATCAGGATGAGATATTTGGGGCGTGATTATCATTATGGGATGCCGTGGGAGTGAGAGTGAGGAAACCGAGTAAGAAAAGTGACATTCACAGCTGTTCTCTGACACAGACCTGAAATAAGAGGTTTCCTCATGCGCATGTGATCAGCATCACTGAATATCAGAACTAATAACACAGCTAGTGCATGAGAGATAGAGCACGATCCGGCAGTTTCTACAGACGTTTTTTTTGTGTTCCCTCTCTGTCTGTGAGAGTTGTGCTCGACTGCATGTGTGAGTCTGCCTGGTTACAAACTCCCAGCCAATCAGAGCCTCACACTGAGGTCACATGACCACCAGCTCTCTGGGGGCTGTGAATCATATATAACACCACATGAACGAGCTTATATCTGTGTGTATGTCATACGCTGACATGAGACGTCACAACAGCAGTGTTTGAGTCAAACACAACAGCATCACACTCTATTATAATTAACCATTTCTATGAAAAGATGATTAATGCACACATTGACATGCAGATGACAGCCAGTTCAGGTGTGGAGAGCAGGACTGGAGAGAGATCAGGGCTTCAGTAAACAGTGAAGCACAGATCTACTGTTGACGGATGAGCACATGTTGACTTTGTCAGACGGTAGTACACATGTGACAGAATGAGACTGAAGAGCATTGGAATGAAGAGTGTTTGACACAGACAGCATGAATGTGGATATCTGTGTGTAACATTTGATGTGTAGTCATGTGTTCAGCATGTGTGGAGGCAAACACATCCATGCTGGACCGTTATTCAGTTTTCAGTGTTTCAGCGCCACCTAAAGCTCCATGCGTGTCTGCAGCGGCTCTGGACATGTGACCTAAAACTTATGCTTCATTGGCTGACACAAAGGAAAACAGTTGACACACACTGAAGAAGAAAAAAAAACAAAAAAACAGTGCGTTCAGTCAGAGGGCAGATGTTCGTTGCTGATAGCTCCACAAGAAAAACTCAAAAAGTTTAACAGCGTCATAAACGCTGATCATGAGTTCATCTTCAGATCTCATCATCTGTCAAAACACACGACAGCATCTGTGCTAGAAAACAGCACTGCTTAAACAGATCGTTCAGCCAAAAATCATCATTTATTCCCACTCACGTCACTCCAAACCTGAACGACTTTTCTCCTCCTACGGAGCGCAAAAGAAGATATTCTGAGAAATGTCTCATCTTCTGTGTTCCACGGGAGGAGGAAATTCATATGGGTTTGGGAACAACATGAGGGTGAGTGAATGACAATTTCCATTTTTTTGCAGAACTGCCTCTTTAAGATAAGGATGACCGACTATGGGTTAGAGAGACTGTGAGTGAGTGAGTGAGTGAGTGAGTGAGCGAGAGCTCCATTTTGCGTGTGCAGGCCGTGTCCGCAGGCCTCCTCTAATACAGCAGTGGATGTGATGGGATGTGATGTGGCATCATGCTTCTTTCAACACTTACTTTGCACTGTAGTGAAGAATAGTGCATCTAACTCCAGAATAAAGAAAGAAAGCACATATAAAAGACGACTGCTGCCTTTTCATGCTTTTTCCGATTCATCCAGGTATGAATGCAGCTTTCACGACATAGAAGCAAAATGACAACATGTCACCAAACACAGCAGGAAATAAACTAGAGCGGGGAATAGCACACTGTTTTATCAGCTGAACCCTTCTGGCATTTGACATCTCTGGAGATTATGCTAATATTTCAATAATTAACCTGGCAGAGGTTCAGCCATGATATAATTTAATTCAGCAATATCAATTAACAATAATCTACCACGTTTCACTTCTTTTATTTTTAATTATTTAAAAAAATAATTATTATCTAGATTACACTATAAATCTATAGGAAAAAAAAACTCTCCCTCTTGTAATTTTGGCCCTGTACGAGTTTCTTTTTTCTGTTGAACACAAAAGATGATATTCTGAAGAATGTAACCAAACAGCGGACGGTAGCCATTGACTTCCACAGTATAGAAAAAACAGAATGGAAGTCCATAGCTGCCGTCTGTTTGCAAAGAAGCTCATACAGGTTTGTAACTTAACGGTGAGCAAATGATGACAGAACTCTCTTTATTTTTGGGCGAAACCTTGCTTTAAAGCTTCCCATTACAAATGAGGTTAAATGTTGTGAAATGACTGAGAGCACATGTACAGACAGAGTTCATCACTGTGAATGAGATCATGAGCTGCTCACGTGTAAATGAACACAGACTCCTGTCCACTTGTAGTTATGTACAGTGTTCTCTCTAACACCGTAAAAACTAACAGATGTGCTAACTTAATTATTTTTGTTGACTTTACTTAAAGTGTGATTGTTTGTTTACTTTACTGATGTCGATCTATTAAAGCTTACAATTTGTGCTAAAAGTACTAGTTACTCAAGTGTCCCTAGTTAAGGTTACATGATTTGTTTGAGTGCTGTGAAAGTCGTGTGACCACTGGTGTCATCAAGGTTTGGATTGAGAATTTTCTGATCAACGGCCATCTTGCTTAGTTGAAGACCTCAGCTGATAAACAATAAAACTGGTGAGTGTTTATACATATACATTTGCGTTTAATATTAAGGATCTTGATGACATTATATTAAAGTCAAAGTTAATGGATTAGTGCATGTGTTTTGTCGAATATTTGTTTGTGTTTTAAAGGCTAGTCAGAGACATCGGCAAAGATTATGTTTTAGCAGTAAATTAAGAACAAAGTCCCTAATATACGCCTTTTGTAAGTCTTTTAATAACAAAGCCATTTTTCATATAGTATATCTTGAGCCAATATAAAGTGTCATTGTATGTTATGTTTTGTTATATCGTCTATATGTCAGGGGTGCCCAACCCTGTTCCTGGAGATCAACCTTCCTGCAGAGTTTAGTTCCAACCTTGGTCAAACACACCTGTCTGTAATTATCAAGTGCTCCTTCAGATCCTAATTAGTTGGTTCAGGTGTGTTTGATCAGGGTTGGAGCTGAACTCTGCAGGAAGGTAGATCTTCGGGAACAGGGTTGAGCACCCCTGGTCTATGTCATGCCATGAACATATATCTGCAATTTTCAGAGGTTGAATTGCTGGCACATTACAGTAATGAAACACAGATGAATGGGAAAATAAAGAACAGGACGTGCTTGACTGATAACTAGCTTTAAAAGACGCAAAAGATGGCACTCCTGCGCTTAGAGCCCGACCGATTTATCGGCAAGCCGATATTATCGGCCGATATTAGGCATTTTCCAAACTATCGGTATCGGCATTTATAATGGCCGATAAATGAAGATTTCAAAAATAAAATAAAAACAGACGAAACACCCTTCAACCATGTCATGAGTGTTGCCGTTGTATAGTTTGTCCACCAGAGGGCACTCTACACCGTCCCTGTTGGCAACACTCGTGTATAACGCGCCACACATCCTGCAACCTGCTGCTCCAGCCAGAGTCGGGCAGAGAGAACCAGGTATCCGCGAGTGAGATCATCGGTGAAGTGTGTTCATGGTGAGTTGGTCACGAGACATACATTGCTTGAATAACAATTAAAAGAACATCCCCATCAGTTCTCTTAACTCAAATAAGCATGACAAAATTCGTGACTATCATGTCCAGTTTTGCTGCTGTTAAATAAGCCGAGATGAAGCGGAATTAGCTAGTAATTACGTTACGTTGTTACAGTGTAGTTGACTGACTGTCCTTTTAACTTTTGACAATGAGACTGAAGTATTTCTTTAATAGCGTGACAGTTATAGCAATGAGACGTATCATCTCTCCTTGGCCTGTTATATTGAAAATGTATGTTTTACAATTTGCAGTATGACGTTATCCATTGCTAAATTATGGCTCATCATAGACTAGCTAACCGCAAAGCTAGCTAATGCCACTATCAGTGGAAGACCGCTAACGTTAACATTAATGAGCTTGGAAACCACAACGAACTTATTCTGCCTAAATAAAGTAATGATTACTGTATTTATAACTAGCATATCTCTGGTTACAGTCCCTGCATTGTAAAATGTAAGTTAGACTTGCGAGGAGTGAACATTTAGACAGAGAAAAAGTATCAAACGTAGCTTGTGCATAAAAGTTAGCTTTTCTTTTACATGTGTGTGAAATCCAATAACGCCAAGTGTGCGTTGCAGACTGTCGTTCAGCCGCAGCATTAACGAGTCACATAATGGATTTAGATCGCTAAATAGTAGGTTTTAGAAGGCAGGCAGCAACTGATGATTGAAAATGGTTTGATGTAGCTTGGTGGAAAGAATTTAAAAAGTGCAGGTAAAGGGATAAGCAAGCTGACAGTGTAATTGTGACAATAAAAGAAACAAGTTTCTTTTTAAAATGCATTATCATATTATGTTAGTTAAAACTCATAAATAACTACAAATAACTAATGTTAGGGAAATCTGTTAATGTTTTGTTGCACGTTTCCTAAATTAAAAAATAAAAAATAAAAAATCGGCCGATATATCGGAATATTGGATTTTAAAACCAATAAATATTTGTATCGGTATCTGCCTTCAAAATCCTTTATCGGTCGGGCTCTAGCTTATACGCCGGTCAGTATTGAAGAACAGAAATGGGTTCTGTTTCACAGCATTTGAATGTTTAAATAAACGCGTTATGTAAAATCCCAATCTTGCAGAGTATTCACATAAACACAGTCGGTTATGTCTGAAATGAAAGTAAACAATTAGGAGAAAAAAGGGTTGTGGAACAAATTATTTCCCTCTGTCCAGTTAGTAATGGCTATCCTTTTTTTTTTTTTTAGGAAAGAGATTATTAGGAGTTGGGACTTGCGGGGGTGAGCGGGGAGCGGGGGGGTCCAAAAACCAGTCAGTATTTGTTGTGACCAGCATTTGCCTCACGCAGTGCAACACATCTCCTTTGCATAGAGTTGATCAGGTTGTTGATTGTGGCCTGTGGAGTGTTGGTCCACTTATCTTCAATGGCTATGTGATGTTGCTGGATATTGGCAGGAACTGGAACACACTGTCGAATACGCCAATCCAGAGCATCCCAAACATGTTCAATGGGTGGCATATCCAGTGAGTGTGCTGGCCATGCAAGAACTGGGATGTTTTCAGCTTCCAGGAATTGTTTACAGATCCTTGCAACATGGGGCCGTGCATTATCATGCTGCAGTATGAGGTGATGGTCGTGGATCAATGGCACAACAATGGGCCTCAGGATCTCGTCACGGTATCTCTGTGCGTTCAAAATGCCATTAATAAAATGCACCTGTGTTCGTTGTCCATAACATACGCCTACCCATACCATAACCCCACCACCACCATGGGCCACTCGATCCATAACGTTGACATCAACAGACAAACCACTCACCCACACGACGCCATACACGCTGTCTGCCATCTGCCCTGTACAGTGAAAACTGGGATTCATCCGTAAAGAGAACACCTCTCCAAAGTGCCAGATGCCATCGAATGTGAGCATTTGCCCACTCAGTTCTGTTACGACAACGAACTGCAGTCAGGTCGAGACCCCGATGAGCATGATGAGCATGCAGATGAGCTTCTCTGAGACTGTTTCTGACAGTTTGTGCAGTAATTCTTTGGTTATGCAAACGGATTATTGCAGCAGCTGTCTGGATGGCTGATCTCAGGAGGTGAAAATGCGGTTTTGAGGCCGGTTGGATGTGCTGCCAAATTCTCTGAAACGCCTTTGGAGACGGCTTATGGTAGAGAAATGAACATTCAATTCACGGGCAACAGCTCTGGTGGACATTCCTGCAGTCAGCGTACCAATTGCACGCTCCCCTCAAAACCTGCGACATCTGTGGCATTGTGCTGTGTGATAAAACTGCACATTTTAGAGTGGCCTTTTATTGTGGCCAGCCTAAGGCTCACCTGTGCAGTAATCATGTTGTCTAATCAGCATCTTGATATGCCACACCTGTGAGGTGGATGGATCATCTCGGCAAAGGAGAAGTGCTCACCAACACAGATTAAGACAGATTTGTGAACAATATTTGAGAGAAATAGGCCTTTTGTGTACATAGAAAAAGTCTCAGATCTTTGAGATCAGCTCATGAAAAATGGGGGCATTTATAATTTTGGTCAGTGTACATACTCTTCCCTCTTTTCAGGAAAATGAGGTTACTCTTCAGCACACTGTGGTTCTCCATGGCATTTCTGTCCTGCTTGGGCACAACGGTGAAAAGAAAGGTCTGGCTTGTTTATTTTAATGTTTTCTCTTGATTCCTCTGTTTTGTTTACTTGTTGACACAAGTTGACATTGCAATACATGTCAAAGGAGTTAGACAGTATGAGCAAATGTTTTTGTAACTATGTAAGCTAAAGTATAATGAATATGCATTCTTTTTGTTGTTGTTGTTTTTTTACCTAACATTGTTCGGGAAGCAGACAACCTCTGTCAATTTAAGTCTATACTAATGACCCATCTCTTTAACCTGGCTTACACATAACACACTAACGCACTTGCTACATCGTAAGAAGAATTGTATTTACTATTAGTCTGTTTTGTTCGTATTCCAAGGTCACCGTAGCCACCCAGATCCAGTCAGTATCCAGTCCAGCCTGCTACAGCGTGGAATTGAACTGCTGGTTTGTGTTGTCAGAGGAAATCTTTTTTTTTCTCTATTTCTGTGACCGATGGAGTTTTGGTTCCTTGCCGCCATCGCCTCTGGCTTGCATAGTTAGGGACACTTAATTTCCAGTGATATCATCGCTGGATGATGACAACACTGGGTGCTTCTAAATATCCCTCCTCATCTCCTCGCTACTTCGTCCTCCATCCTATGACCCGGAAACCGATTGAGCTCAGCCGTCTTGTAGGACATCTCAATTCTCTAATTACACAGTGAGGAGGTGAGGATCGAGGAGTGAGGAGGCTTCCTGAGGTGTCATGAGCGAGGATACACAGGTGTGTCCTTTGCGGAAGTGTTTTATCGACTAAATGTGCTGCATGTATAAATTCTCCTCCCCCTGCACATCTGTCATAATAATTTACATTTATATTTTACCTTTGGAGTTTAAATACTCTCATATATATTTAAACTGGGCATCTTGCTTTATTCATATTTATTATGAATGCCTTAAATAACGAACTTTAACAATATATGAGCAGATCCCTTTAGTGCAGCTGATGACGCTTGGAAGAGACACTTCAGTGGTCCAGAATATTCCAATATTCATCCTTTGATTCCTCCGTCCTCGCATCTTTTCCTTGGTCCTTCCCTCGCATCCTGAATGGGTGGAGCTAAGATGCGAGGAAAGAAAGCAAGGAAAGGAAACGAGGATGCACAAATAAGAAATGAGACGCACCCACTGAATTCAATGATGAACTGCCTTTAACTGACAACTGAGTGTTGTTTACTGTTGTCCTTTTGCATTATTGACACACAGTTTTACTATTTAATACTGTAAAGCTGCTTTGACACAATCTGTATTGCTCGGAATATTCTAAACATTAGTTAGCATCATTAATGAACTATTAAAAATTACAATGCTGATTTACATTTGTTTCCTGCATTTTGAAAAACAAATGTTTTGAAATGTAATAAACAGAGATCTGCTTTTTTAGTGTAGTGTTTTTTAGTGTTTAGGTATATTTACCCAGTGTTCCTCAGATCACAGATTCAATTAAGTTAACAAAACTTAAATGGCTTAAGTAAACAGGACTCAAAATAATTAAGGAATACTTTTAGTAACTACGACTTAAATTACACTTAATACTACTGAGTTAAGGCAACGAGTCTGCACAATTGAATTAAGTAAACTTATCAAATCTCTTTTTACAGTGAACCCCTGGTTTCACAGACCAGGTTCAAGCCTAGTCCCAGACTAATATGCAAGTCTGAGCTGTTTCAACTGGAAGAAACTTGCACTAACTGATCTTAAAATATATCAGTGCCTTTGTTTTGTCTCAAGATGCACACCAGTGTTGTTTTTCACTAAGCCACGTTTTTAAAAATTACTTAAATGTCTTAATTGAATTATAACCTAATCCTGGCTTAGTCTAAGCCCTGTCTGTGAAACCAGGCCAAAATGTTTTTCTTCCTGAGCAAAACTTTTCTCCACGGGTCAGATATTTCGCACACTCCTCCACCTGTGCTGGGTGTAAGTGTTTTGTTACGGTTGTTGAGTTTTGTTTCTGTTCTGTAACCCATCACCACTGTCATCATCAGACATCTCCTCTTTGAGACATGTTGGCGGTTTATTTCATGTCTTGTGTTTGCTTTGCCTCTCATGTTGAGCTTGGGGGGCGGGGGACATTTTTATTTCAAACAACAGAAAGCAATAGAAACATTTCAAAATTGTACTGTCTTTGCTGTACTTTGGATCAAATAAATGCAGGCTTGGTGAGCAGAAGAGACTTCTCTAAAAACATTAAAAATCTTCTGACTGGTAGTGTACTAAAACATGGTCAGTTGTTTCCCCCCACTCACGTTTGCATCTGTCCTGTGTGCATCATTTTCTGTACAGTTGCACATGGGCTCAGATTAGAGGGAATACTGGTGACAGGTGATCGAGAGCACTAGCCCTTAATAGGCGACATAGCGTGTCCACTCCAGATTTCCAGTGCTGTTTGCACTACAGGAGGCTCTTCAGGTGATACGGCTTCAATCCTCCAGAGAACTCACTAATGCAGAGCATCCTGCACTTCAGCACACCCTTCAGGAACTTACATGCTTTCAGGTCAACTATGAACACAAAAAACCTTTAGGGCCTGTTTACACCTGGGGCCGGTTGCATAAAAGGTTAAGACTAGTCTTATAAGTCCATATAAAGCAATACTAAATGTGTGTTCTGAGTTTATCAAACCACAGAAGCATGTGTTATTAACCACTGATAAAGAACCCCAGCAATTTAATAAAATAAGGTACTAAAATCTTTTAAAAAATGTAAGCAGTATTGTCTGCTCTCAAACGCGGCGGGCGTGTCCACTGTCGGCGGTAAAACCACACCCATTCGTGGAAAAGCTGCCGTCTCAAACTGCCAAATATCACTACAAGCTGAACGGATGCAGCTTAATTTAAATAAGGAGACTGAGCTGTTTTGTAAATCGTCGCAACTAGGTAACATGCATTTACATGATGAAGGCACAGCTAGCAAACAAGTCAAGTCAAGTCACCTTTATTTATATACCGCCTTTAACAATACAGAATTGTGACAAACTGTAGTATGTAACGCGATTGAGCAGCGAACCACTGATGCTAATGCGCTCTAGTTATTAGGTGTGTTTGACTTGAAGCAGTGCTGCACAGAACGATCGGTGTATGATGACAAAATACCGCAAGAGCAATTTGAAAGCATAAGGAGCGTAAGGTCTGCTCTCTACAGCTCTCACTGTACTTTGACAAACACCAATCGGTCTGTGCTGTCATTGCTGCACAGGGGAGGGGCCATGCTTAGTGACTCTGTTTCATCATCGAGTCATGATTTTAACCCCACCCAGAAAATCCTGAACATGATAACAGTCTAACTTCACAATTAAGTACTACATAGTTCTCAGTCTTTGCAGCGTGTTTCAGCAATGCATTTCTAACATTTATAATGTGTTTAGAAACAATTCTCACACTTTAGATGGACTTTAAAGGTTAGACAGCAATTTTTTCTTGAAGAACGGTCATCATTTTTACAATTCAGTTACATCAAAATGTAGATTAGTCTACAAATGAGACCGATTACCGTTTGGCTAAGTGCTAGTTGGTCAGACTAGTTCTTAAGAGACGGTCTTAACATCAAGGCTAAGTTTACGCAACTGGCCCCTGGTCACGGGCCTCATTCGTGAAACTTGTGTAAAAGTATGAGTAAATTCAAAGTAATTTGCATGTAAAACAGACCTTCTTGAAAACTCTGCTCTGGATTCACAAACGTTTCGCGAGCATCCGATTTGATAGTCAAACGTGTGTTAATGAACTTCAGTTAATGAACTTCAGTCATTCGTAAATAGGGTAAGTGTGCACACTCATTCACAATTAGCATAATTCCCACCTATGAACTACAACTACAAAGCTCATCGATCTGAAAAGCGAGGCGTTCTCTGATTGGCCAGCTATCCGGTGCGTTGTGACTGATAATGACTCATACTGTCTTTTTATGCGTTGCGTTGTGCCACGTAAACAGAACACCATGTCTGCATTTGTGATCGTAGAAACAACGAACAAGCACTACTCTACACTGCTCGAAACTCGTGTTTGAATAGTCAGTAGCGAATTCTTTAAATATGAAAATGTACTTACAGCCTTGAGTCAGAAAGCACCAGACTGTCCGTGCAACGTTAGAATTGCCCCACTTGATAGCCTTAACCCTTTGTGTACAGCTGGCATTGTGGGCTACTCTCCCAGGTTCAGGAAACATCCTCCGTAAAATGCACAGCACCCACTCGAATATTTGCATTGTACTGTTCCAGAACAGTGTTGTAAATATAACTTAACCACTGATTTCTAGTTGTGTCCTCATTTGGAAGACCAAACAAAGTACTTTCGCAATGAAACATACAGCGTCTCCACGACATGGTGGCGGCTGCAACAATACTACAGTCGGTAAAAGTTATACCTTCTTCCTTTGCATATACATTTGGGTGGTGTTATGCAAATCTACCCACACCGCGACGTAGATGTGGGGGCGCATTTGAATGAGCCATGGCTGAGTCTTAACTTTTATAATAAACAAATGATTCGCGTGAACACAGACGCATTTGTTTAGATCGGGAGGTGCATTCCCTTTACAATAATCTAACTAATCCACTGCATCTTCAGTGGCTCAGATGTCGGGAGCAAATGACGACCACCATGTTCATTATTACATCCAACAACAGAACACTCCAACTGCTTAGAAGCAATTCTTGTCTACGTCGCTGCTCCAGCATCGAAACAATGGAGGTTGGACTGTTACAGCTCATTCAAGGCGGGTCTAAGGTAAGACGACCGTGTCAATCGACTATCGTGAGAGCGGCCTCTGTCGATGTGTCGTCACACAGACAAGATGCTTAAAATGGCTTGATTTGAAAAACGGGAAGTTATTTTTACAGATTAAATAAATACGACTGGGTGGATTTTTATCATTATAGGGTGGTTGTGTACACACACTGCCAACACACATTAATGTTCAAACAACATGAAAAAGTGAACTTTACATCCGGTGACCCCTTTAAATTCATCGTATTTACACCCGGTCTTTTCATGATCATAGAGCTATCCAAACAGAGAAAACACATCAAGTGACCATGTGTAAACAGGCCCTGTGATTCTAAAAATGCTCCAAACGATGGGCCACTGATCAGGGGTGCGTTTCCCAGAAGCATTGTTAGCCAACTATGGTCGCAAGTTCCGTCGTTACCAACATAGTTCAACAATTTGGTGTTTCCCGAAACCACAGTTCAAACGAACATTCGCAAACAGCGTCACAAACGTACGTGGTTGGAACTACAGCTCTCGACCTGTGGTTAGAAGCATAGTTCCTTGTTAGTAAAACATATGGGCTCAAATTATGCTCTTGGGCACAAAAAGCAAGCTAACATGCAGTACAATCTATCTTTCACTCGATCTAAATATAAATGCATTTTAATCTATGTATTTTTAAGCTTCCTCTGCAAGCAACGTTTTTGCATAGTGCGCATGCGCATAGATGCCTACGGGAACCCCGGAGCATGACGTAAGAGGGAACCCACGACGAATCAAACATCAAATAAAGCGAAATGACACGGAACAAAAAAAATAGTAAATTAGTCACCCGGTGCCATGTTTAATATAGCTGCATTTTAGATCTCTAATCAGTTAAATAGCATAAATTATTACTCTGTGACGTCATTAACAACGACCCTACATTGTTGAACTAATGCGGTTCAAACGACGGAGGTGTGACCGTGTTCGGGAAACAGTCGTGACTAGCTAGTTCATTTCCACAACAATGCGTCGTACTATGGAAGTTAATCAGCGAGTTACGTCGTTGTACGGGAAACGCACCCCAGAACGGCACGGGCTGCAGGATCTCAGGTCTGTGAGGAATCGTTATCGTGATCACCTTATAATATCCGCTGGATCTCAGGCCTTCTGATGAGGACACGGCTTTGGCTCACCCAAAATTTCTCCTATATCGGCCACCGCTGCAAACGGATGCTGAGTGAACACACACCGGAAAACAACACACACTACAATCTGAAAGTGCAGACCTCGATAATCTTCAATCAAACCACATCTGAATGTGGCACAGATTGATTTTAGTACAAATCTGATTTTGTGTGGCTGGAAATGAGTCAGACATGCCTAAGATTCAAATTTTGTCTGTCAGTGTCAGTGAAGATGAAATGTCACTACAGGTCATGACTGCTGCTTTCTCACAGCCTCTGAAGAATAAACACAGGCCAGAGCTGGACAACATCACCATGAGTTACTTCATTTCACCAGCACAACATACATCACAGTTTAACCTACAAGTAAGCTTGTTATGATCCCAAAATGTTGACATCCCAGCCAAAACTAATACTAGCCTGACTAAAGTAAAACATTCTCAAGTGAACAGCCAGTAATCAAATAAGAACCAAGAAACTAATTACAAACAGCAGGACAAACGTACACACACACATGCTGAAGCACAAGCATAGAAAGCCATTAGACGGCAGAAGCTTAAACACATCAGATCATGACGAGTTATTTCAGGCCACAAAGACCTGCATGCGTTTGAATCTCTCTGATTATATGCTGTCTGTCCCAGAGCAGCGCTGCTGCGTTTGACCCAATCTATTACTGTCTCCTCTCTCAGGACCACACCTCTGTCCCACGATCTCTCCGTCTCCTCTCTCATGCTCATGCTGATGTGTGGCTGTGAGCGAGCGTGGTGCATTATGGGATGTCGTGTCTCTGCACTTCCTGCAGTGATTCCAGTGAAGCACAGTACCGTCAGACACAATTATTACCATCTCCTTCTCTCCAGTCGTGATTTGATCTGACCGCTGAAAGTCTGTCATACACACACTTCGTTTTTTAACGTAAACTGATTTATTTGTGAGACGATAGCTGGGGTCGCTCATGCTGAATTAAACACGCGAAATGGGACAACGATATTACGTACTACAAACTAATTTAGAAACATACAGATGGCAGTCGTGTAGCTTGCTAATTACTAACAGAAACACTTCAGTGCCAGCTCATGTGCAAGACTTTAAGTCGTGCCTTAAAGAAATGAAATCAAACACATCTGATGTGGCATGAGTGTATTTGATAAGTACATGATGATCTTCAGTTGTACGTGAGCTGCGATGGGAGTTTTTGTGACTGACAGACTCAGCAAAAATGAAGGCAGAGCTCTCTCTTCATTTTTACTAAACACCTGCAGGAAACACACAAACCTCACCGGTTCTCACGCGCTAAAACACACGTCTGAGTTCCTGTTCATCACGCTTCATCAGCGCTCTCTGTGTGTGCTGATCAGTTCATGTGAATAAAAGCTTAAACTGCATATGTCGATCACAGCAAGCGGCCGTGTCTCGCTGTTCAATTCATCTGTTGTGTTCTATGTTTTTGAAACTCACATTTTTTGATTGCGTGGATTTTATTTGAGACGACAGAAATCTTTCAGGCTTCAATAAAAAAATAAATAAAATCAAAGTCTTACGCTTTTGGTACAATATGCAGGAGTAAATGATGAAATTGTTCATTTTGGGGCGAACTATCACTAAAGCCGGCAACCAACAGCACTGTCATTTAATAAAATGATCTAAATGATTCAGAAAGAGAAGCCATACGACTCTGTGGCGACTTCAAACTGTAAGAATGACAGCAGCGAGGCAGGTTCTTCTGAACAAAACCACAATCTCTGCACTTCCTTTCTTTAAACAACAGCTTCATATCATGGGGATGCCCATAATGAGCGTTCATCTGATTGGGATGCACCTGCGTGAGGGACATCCTGTTATTATCTATAACACTTATTTGGTTTTTTTTATTCAGTATTGTGCAAAATAAAACCAAAAAGGAGGCAGATTAGAGATGTTAAGAATCACGGTTGAATCTTTGCCAGCTCTTCGGTCACACAGGACTGAAACAGCAACAGCACAGCAGTGCAGTAACGTGCATAAAACACCGCTGATGCACACATCCAGGGCTCAACACTGCTCGTGATGCCGCTGCCGCTGCTTCAAAGCCAGTTTATAATCAATGTCGTTTTTTTGTCGCATAGAGTGTAAGGCTATCTGCGCATGCGCAGCAGATCACACCCATCAGCAGGGCTCAATGTCTCTGATGAAAGCGCTCGACTGTAATGTAAATGGCTATTCTGGTGTAAAACAACAATGGAGCGGTCTGGAGGATGATCAATAAAGCTCATTATAAATGCTGTGAGATTAAAACGACACCGACCTTGTATACTTGTCCGTACGTGCCATTGCCGACCACTTCCACCAGCTCAAAAATGCCAGCAGGGTCCTGAAATCACACAAATGTCCATCACAGAGGTTAATAAGAGACACTTTACACGTATGAATGTTTTGCGGTGGAGCTGCTGCGCGGAGAACGTGCGGCTCCGCTCCCTTGATTTTTTCAGTCTTGCACGAGAGGAGCGGCAGCAGACAAAGGGCCGCCGACACAATAAACAGCGGAGCTCGGACACAGCCCGGACCGCACGACCGAGCACAAAACACCGCCGAAACACACGGAGAGCAGCGGGGAGAGGGGGATGCACTTACGCGCAGAGAGGCGAGGTCTATGTCCACCAGGCTCTTAGCAGGGGAGTCGTTCGCCATCTTTCACCGATTGTTCGAGTCTAAAACGATGCCGTGTTTATTCCCGTGCGCTTCAAACGTGTGGCGTGCGCTCGACGCTGCCGCTGATCATCGTTAGATTGGTGTCGATAATCCTGAGAGAGCAGCGCAGGCCCCGCAGCGTTCGCTCTATTGTTCGCGATGACGATGATGATGATGGCGGTGATGATGAAGTGCAGCTGAGTCTGGGTCAGTCCATGGCGGAGGAGTGGGCAGAGACACCGAGAGAGGGGTGGGACGAGGGAAGAAGGCTCTGCTCGAGCATACACTCCGCAAAAACACAATGCGTGCCAGACACTTAACGTAACGTAATGTATGTCCACATACATTAACATATATAAATATTTATACCAACTTCAAGTAAATGCATCACAATAATACATTTACTGTAATACAAAAATATTTACTTTAATAAGTATGACATCATCATATCAAGAGGAATCTTATTAACAAACATTAAAAGGATAGTTTTGTTTCTTGATGCTGATTGGTCAGTAGCTGTGTGATTATTTACAGTAAAGCTTGATTATGATGCTTCAGTGAACGCACTCTTAGCAACATAAACAGTCAATAAACTGTTTAATTTGTTATGAATTTCAACAAAAGTAGCTGGCTATTCTGTGCATCCCGATTCACACACGTATGCACTGTGCTGCTTTTTAGTCTAAATAATGCGAATAGTCTCATTTGATTTACCTTCCTGCTATGTTGAAACAAATGCCATATTGTTTTCCATTCAATAACTCTGTTTGAAAAATATCAATAAAAAGAGTTAAGACTAAATAATGTGAATGGTGTGTTCTCACTAAAGAATTTAGTGAAAAAGTACACTAATAGATGGCCGGATAATGCATAATTAACCAAAAAAAAAAGAGGTGTGGGGTGTTGCACACTTCATGTAGTCTGCTGTTACAGCTTTAAAAGGATTGTTCACCCAAAAAGTTAACTTCTGTCATTAATTACTCACCCTCGTGTCGCTCCAAACCCGTAAGATCTTCATTCATCTCCATAACACAAATTAAGATATTTTTGATGAAATCCGAGAGCTTTCTGACCTCCCATAAACGGCAACACGACTGAAATGTTCCGGGCACAAAAAAAGTAGCAAGGACATCAGTAAAATAGTTCATGTGACATCAGGGGTTCAAACTGTAATTTTATGGTGCAAAAAATGTTATGTGCTCAAAGAAAACCAAGATAACAGTTCTTCTCTGAAGAATCCCGTAAAGTATCACGACACATGCGTTGTTTACATGCAGAGTCCTTACTATGTTTCTGTGCCTTGACCATGGTGGGACCCTTGCTGTCTATGGAGAGTCAGTGAGTGCTCAGATTTCATCAAAAATATCTTAATTTGTGTTCTGAAAATGAATGAGGTCTTACGGGTTTGGAACGACATGAAGGTGAGTAATTAATGATTGAATTTTCAGTTTGGGGTGAACTGTCCCTTTAATTACATGCTGGAGGAGGAGGAGCTATCAGACTCTGATGATGAATGATGTAATACTCTTATATACTGTAAGTCAGACACTAGACAGATGAATGCATAGTGTAAGTGCATAGTGTGTAGGTGCTATCCCACATGGCACACTTCACGTGTACTTGTGGTCTTACGGACTTGGTTGCTGGGTGTATGAGTCTGTAAGACCCATAAAAGCGTGTCCCATTCATCATTTTGGCTTTCAGAGGGGTGGTTGCGAGTGGCCACTAGGCGCCCTTGGGGCACAAGCTCCACAGCAGTCGTAGCAGCATTACGTCATGAAAGTGTAGACTCAGAGGAAGACTGTGAGGGTTTAGGGTGTGATTTGGGACAGAACCATAGTGTGTTATTTGGACACAATTTGAGTGACCTCTGCTGGCATTACGTCTGTGTGAATCACCTTTCGTTGTGAGGCCACGCCCTTCCTCTGTCAAAGAAATGCTGCGTCCCACTTCACCCACACATACTATGGCCTAAAAGTGTGCACTCTATGAATGTGCAGCGGAGTAGTACACTCAGCTTGATCTTCCTGTTAAAAATAACTGTTCGTTTGATTGTCTGCATGACATAAATGCTGGATGGACTTTTTTTTTTTTTTACAGCTAAACAATGATAAAACTGAAACAATCATTTTTGGCCCATTAGTTCTGTCCTCTTGAACGTGGCTGTGTCAAAAACCTGTGTAATTGTTGATCTGTGTTTTGATGAAGTGCACCTATTATGTTCCTTGGGTGTAATATTAATCTTGGGTGATGCCAGAAAGTGTCTATGAAAGTTTAGCTCAAAATACCCCACAGATCACTTATTACAACATGTAGAAAATATTTTGGGGCATGTCTAAAAATAGAGATTTTTTTTAGTGTGTATCACTTTAAATGCAAATGAGCTGCATACTCCCACCCCATCTCCATGTTAAAGTGGATTTTGCATAATAGGTGCCCTTTAAGATCACCTGCAGATGGTACTAAACACGGCAGTCAGATGACTGACCAGCACTGAAAAACATGAGCACATCACACTTCGCTTCACTTCACTGGCTACCAGTTTTAAAATGTTGCTCTTTGTTTTTAAAGCTTTGCACGGACTTTCCACGGACCTATATCGGTGATCTTCTCACCCGTGTACTGCTTCAAGACCCTTTCGATCATCGAATCCAGGGACAGGCAACGTCGGCCCTGGAGTGCCAATGTCCTGCAGAATTTAGCTCCACCCTGAAAAAAAAATTCACTTGGCTGTAGCCTTAAGCTGGATTCACACTAAAGGGTTTTTAGCCTAGTTTTGCCCCATTTTCCCCTCCCAAGAATCGTAGCAAAAATCTTGTCGAGCACCTCGATCGGTCCAGATGTTTGGCACAGATTATCTGGTAATGTGAGGTGATAGATCGAATCTTGCACCTCCTAACCTGCTTGCACACAAATCAGGGCCGCCCCGATCATATCACACATGTTTGATATTCAGGATTTTAAATGGGGATGGTCACAGCCATATGAACACATCAGTGCTTTTACAACAGCCAATGCGCGACCGCAAAACAGCTGCTGTACGGTCCACTGGATAGTGGAGATGGAGGAAACTGCTTCCTGAGTTTTTGTAGTAACACTGTCTGTATAATGTGTCGAAAACTTACCACAAACGTAAGGAGAAAGAGAAGCTCTGGGGTGAAATTGTCTCAGTTTTGAACATACTGGGTGAGTGCATAAAGCTGCTAGCACGCTAACGAACATTTGTAAACATTAGTTTCTGAAATGACGATCTGTTGCTTAAGATCAGGTGAGGCGCTCCCTCTGTCATGATAATCTTAATAATATCTTGTAGTGTGTGATGCGCCACAATTTTCAAATCTTGTAGTGTGTGCATGTTTAAGATTTCAGGGAAGATCATCTGCAAAGATTCTCCTTGTGTGTGCACTGCAACCAGATTTCATAATTGGTTAGGATTTTAAAAATCCAGGACTGACGTTGCCTATTCCTGATCTAGTCAATTTCTATATTCAGCTCCTCGTTCTGGTTTTAAAGCAAAAGGTGATTGGGCTTTCTGTATAGCTGCTCTGGAATAGTCTTCTTCTTTATATTATTAAATCTGCTCCTCCTGTTATGTTCACATTCTCTTTATTCTGTGTTTTTATTCATTTTAGACATTAACCTTTTTTTCTCAGATTGATCTCAGTGTGTTTGAAACATTTGTTGGTAAATCATTCCTTAAATTAAAGGTGATTTGCAAAGATGCATAAAAAACCCTTATACTCACTTCTGCTGTAGGTGAAGCTGGATCATAAATGATTTGCGCAAACATAGACACATTTATGTAGATCGGAAGGCGCATCCCCTTCACAAACAAGCGTAATCCTTCAGTGACTCAAATATTGGAAGTAAACGACAACTGCTATGTTTATTATTCCATCCAACAACACAACACCTCAGTCGCTTAGGAGACAGTCGTCTACCTCTATCTCCAGCATCGAAACTATGGTAGACAACAATATTCACAGTTCACTCAGGACGGGTCTAAGGTAAGACGGCACTGTCAGTCAATAGTAGTGGGAGTGGCCTGGGTCTGTGCGACGTCACAGCCAAGAATAAGAGAATGGCCTGATTGAAAAAGTGGACATTATTTTTAGGGATTTTATCATTATAGGGTGGATGTGTACACACACTACCAACACACATTTATGTTCAAACATGTAAAAGTGAATTTTGCATCCGACAACCCCTTTAAACTGTGCTCCATGGTCCAACATGATATCCCCATCTTGTGAATATTCTTCCACTAAGATCTGCACTATTTTTGGTGCCTTAGCAACTCGTTTAGGGAATAGTTATACCCATTTGAAACAATTATCAACCACAACTAAGTGTTCGTTCTGTTTAATGCTCTTCGGAAAGAGTCCTTTGTAGAAATCACTGTAGCTTGAGCAGCACAGTACTGTAAAAACCTACAGTACAATACAACATTTATACATCATAGTAAAATACCATCATTTGTATTGCATTCTGGGTCATTCTGACCTAGCAGGAATTGCAGGATTGCTGTAAATAGCCGCCACCTGACGTCACATGACACAGACAGAACACGACTGCTGCTGCTCTCACGACATCTTCGGATCTAGTGAATTCTCTTAGGGTTTATTTCCACCAAAACTAGTGTCGATGATTTTTGGAACTGTAAAGAGACAAACTGAAACAGTTTTGGTGAGTTGGATCAGGTACGTTTAATTAGGGTTGAATCTAAACTGTGCAGGACTGTGGCCCTCCAGGAACTGAGTTTGACACCTGTGATGTACACCGAACAAACAAGACACAGGAACTCAGTCAGTAATGACACAAACATCTGACAACATGCCTCGTAACCTAGCAACTAAGGAAACAGGAACTAAACAAAGGAGCTGAACAGGAAATGGGAAACCAGGAACAAAGGAACAAAATCACCTTCAAAATGAGTCAAAAATACACCGGCAGACCGTGACAGTGTGTGCAGAAGTCTAGAGGGATTGAATATTACTTAAAAGGTGTTTCAGGCATTATATTTCTGTTGATCAGGTTATGCTGTAACAACACTTCTTGAATCTCAGGCAAACGTGTGCTGTGCTGCAGTCTGGTCTGGTTTAATATAAGAGACAGAAAATGCATAAGACAATTCCTATTCTCTGTTCATCAGATGATGAGTAATGTCCCACCACGTTTACTGTCACCGTCAGGGGCTGTTTTTCTAGAGGAAGGATGGCATTTTTACTTTGTAAAATAACTTTACTTACTTGCTTTTGGCTTTGTTATTTGCAATCTGATTAAAAGACTTACAGTTTTATAGACAAACACATCAGTACGGCTGTAGAACAAGTAGGTCGACCTCAGTCAGTGCGTTCACATGGACAACAATATTCCACAATTAAGACAAAACTCTGATTAAGAATCTACCATGTAAACAGATTTTTGATCACCTTAATCCAGCTAAAGTCATACTCGAAGTAAACACAAATCAAATTAATACATGTGGAGTATTCCTATTTTAGTCACATTATCCAAGAGCAGTATAGACATGTACACACCTTAATCACACTATTACCGTCATGTAGGACTTTTCGCCGCATTTTGCAACAGGATACACACACTGCAGTGATCAACTGTTTGACGGCAACGCCATCATCTGTTTACACAGATAGCATGACAAATAATTAACTGCACCTGAAGCTTTTTCAAAATTAAAAAAGTAACACCCAAAACTGTATATGACACCATAATGAATACGAATTATATGTTGATACGTGAAATTCTAGAGGGAAGTCAGATGGCGTCATGTGGGGATGTAATGACGTCTGCCATTAATTGGTCTATGTGCTATAACATGTAAACCAGGAATATTCTAAAATCAACACCTTAATCGTAAGATTGTCTTTTTCAGAACAAGATAAATAATTAGATTACTGATGTCCATGTAAACTAGGTCAGTGACAGTGATATAAATGATGGAAGAGATTTCTACTTTAATGGATAATAATAAATATACTGTGGGGGTACTTGGATAAAAAGTTACCTCTATGACAGATATCAATTTTACAAATAAATGAGGTTAAATCAGATTTAATGTGTTCTTGAGGTGTTCTGCAAGGTTCAGTTCTGGGCCCTAAATTATTTGTGCTGTATATCAATGATATTTTAAAGTAATAAATGGTTTTGTTTGATATGATACAAATTTATATTGTTCGGGAAAATTTTGGAACAGCGTCTGAATACAGTGATGGTTTTCAAGAAATGGTTTGATGATAACAGACTCTCACTGAATTTGAGTAAAACTAAGTTCATAATATTTGGAAACCAACAAAGTAACAATAAAGTTAAATTAAGGATTAACAATAAGGAAATAGAAAGAGATTTGTTAAGAAATTACATTTTTGGGTGTTATAATTGATCATAAATTATGCTGGAAACAACATATTAATCATGTAAAAACAAAAATGTCTAAATCTATTGCAATATTAAGTAGAATAAAACATATTTGGAATGAAAAAACTTTATATATATTGTATTTTGTGCTCATGGTTCAATACGTTACTTTATAATGTGTGGACATTAAACATTACTATTGTGTGGAGGTGTGGGTCATACATCTAAAAATAATATAAACTCTCTCTCTCTCTCTGTCTATATATATACATGTTACAAAGGAGTTAAAGGGGCTGATTATTACAAACCAACAAACAAAATGTTTATTAAATTAAATGCTTATGCTTAAATGCTTAAAAATGTGTAGGTTTAGTTGATTAATATACAGCACAGATAATGTACAAAGTTTATAATAATTTACTTTTAAATTGTATCCAGAGGCTGTTAAAAAAGTCAGTATAAACTAAGAAGAATGTATGTTTAATGCTATGTATGTTTAGAAAAGTAAGGGCAGGAACTAATGTAAAGAATAGGTGTATATGTGTCAAAGGTGTAAATCTATGGAATGTGATAAGGAATTAAAATAATGTAATTCACTTTGCAAATTTAAGGAAATGTATAAATAGAAGGTGATAAATAATCATATGATTTAGTATTAATAAATTGTGAATGTATTAGTTAAAATATTGAAGTAATAGCACAGGCACAGCAGCCTTCAGTTCTGCCTCTATTCACAGCACAACCTCTTGGACATTACAGCTTACACCAGTGTCCTCATACTTACATTTACTGCATTAACACTGACAAATGCATATCTACACTTATCTCAAAAATTAAAAATAACATTTAAAATGAATGTATACATTGGTACAAATCTGTATAAGGTGTATGTTTAATAAAAAAGAAGGACAAATGACTGGGGTGTCTTTATTCATGATTTTATTATAATTAGTCTTCTTCTTGAATGATCTAAGGTGTCTTTTTAGTGACCAGCACAAAGAACAGGATATTTCCCAGCAGTCAAAACGTTATTGATCAAAAACAAAAACACTCTAAAGTACAGAAACACAAACAAATGAGGAAGCAAAATAGTTCAGCAGACCACATGCAATGCAAAGTCTCCACAAAGCATGAAATGTTGAACGTGTGGTTGCCAGCACGAACGTAAAATGTGCCCAGCTCATGGACAAACATGCGAAGCATGTGACAAACAAAACAACACTTAGCAAAAATGTGCAGAACACAAGTCTCCACCAAGACATTACATGCAGCAGAAGATGAGCTGATGAAGAAGATGATTTCTATGTTGACACCACTGACATGCAAACAACACACTCAGACATGTGCACCACAGAAACACACAGTGAAAAAGACGGCTTGAAATCCTGCAAACAAACAACAGGAGCGTTACATTGAAATGAGACAGTGAACCTTTGAAACTCAAACAAAACTGCAAAAATCCACTTAATTACATGTTCTGGCCACAAGAGGGCGCCTATGGGACACGTTCAACTTACCTTCACACGCAGAAAGCAAAACACAACATTCAGTTTCCAGTGGTCAAAAGTAACAGCAATGCTTGGACACACCTGTAACAAGATAGGGATGTGAAAATAATAAACAAGCTAAAAACTGAAGATGAGCTGCTCTCTGGACTGCGTACCTTCAGTGAACAAGGACTGAACATGGTGATTTACACTACAGGACTACAGGTGTACAGTACTGCTCAACTCCACTCTTTTTGGGAATAATTTGGAGAATATGTTCAAAGCTTCAGCCTGGTTGACTACCACGTCATAGTGTGTATGGATGAGGGCCATCCATAGAGAGAAAACAGTTCCAGCACATTTTGACAATGCCACGTATAACAGTTTGGATCAATATAGTATTTAAGAGATTTAAGTATTGTATAACATGAATAGCTCTCAAACACTTTTTAATTTTTAAGAAGTAGCTCTTAGAAATAAGGTTGTAGACCTCTTTTTAACAAATTGCTCGTAGTGTGGAGTGCATTCAACTGTTTCATGATCTGAAATATGCCTGTATATTATTTGGCATGGATAACCAAAAGCTCCCCCCAAAATCCTACACTCACTGGCAGGAGCTCAAGCACACGACACAGGGTTAATCCAAACACACAGTCTTTAATAATAATACACACCGTAACAAACTGAAAATCCAGGAAGTGATCAAACAGACAAAGGCTAGAATCCAACAAAGTATATCAAAGCAGAGAGTATGCTCAAATAATAACCAGCCACTGAGAGAACAAAACGGGGAAACTTTATACACAGGCATAAGAGGGACTAATGACTAAATGAACTTAACACAAGTGAACTAACTAATGTAATCAAGGGAAGACAGAAACTAGGTCAAGGACACACATCACACAGATGCAGGGTTAAAACCTTCTGAATTGGTCACCAGAGGGACACTGCATCCCTCCACTGAGTTATGTGAAAATTGTAGTTTTTGAATATCTACCCCCATATCTACAGGCACGAATCCTAAAATTTGGCATTAGTAATTTACTTTTCGTGCCATCACGTGTACACTCTGAGAATCTCCTGTCCTTGGCTCATTTTAAGTCAGACTTGTGAATTCACTGAACTGTTAACAGAGACTCGCTTTGACCAGATCATTTGATCAGTGAGGCGCTGACTTGAGAACAGCTCTAATCGAATCAGTCCAATTTTTGAATGAGTTGTTCAGTGCGTTTTGTGAATCAATTTAACAAGTTAACTGAAAAGAATCAGGTCGTTCATGAATCAGACACCACTGTCACTCGGATTTTAAAATAACAAGGAATGACATGTTTTTTAAGAAATGCAGTGGAGTAAAAAGCACAATATTATGCTCTGGAATGTAGTAATGTAGAAGTTTCTCAAAATAAAAATACTCTGTCAAAGTGCAAATACTTGAAAAATGTACTTAAGTGCAGTAATGAAGTAAAAATACCTCACTACTGTCCACCACTGGAGGGTGCTGAAGGCTGTCTTACTTCTTGCGCTCGTGTAAGCTCAGCAAAGACCTTGGCCCAACTCAAATGCTGAAACCCCAAAGGCAGACAATATGCTTATTCTGACAGTGATGTCATTCAAGACCCAACAGGAGGAGTCCAGATGAGAGCGGCCACAAAGGATTCATTGACATACTTGCATAAATCGCATGTGTATGTTAGATCTAGCAGCAGTCTGATATACGCTCCCTGCTGCTGTCTGTGCTGTTAATATGAATCAAACAACAGCAGAAAAAAAAAATCACTGTTCTGGACTGAATCACCTTATTTTACCCTATTGTAATAAAATAGGGTGGTTGTGAACACACTGAAGACACAATTGTGTTCAAAAACTGAACTTTGCATAATAGGTGCCCTTTAAATGAAGTTTCCTCCCAAGGTTACCATTTATGGCTCATTTCCACCGAGCGGCCAGTACAGTATTGTACCATAAATTGTACCATACCAGTACAGTACAGTACAGTATGGTACAATTTTGGACCAAACAGCTTGAGTTTCCACCACCAACAGTACACTTACTTGATGAGCATGGTGTATGAAAGTAGCGATAGCACTTGAAAGCGCGTATGCGAAACAGGAAGTAAGTGCGCAAGACTGTCCCAGGTCTTAAACATGGCAAAGTGCAGTGCCCTTAACGCACACTAAATCCACACTATCTTGAATACCGCTCAGGAGCAGTATTCGAGGCTTGGTGTATGCCATCATGCATCATGTTCTGTAAATCAATCGTGAGACTTTGCCGAGATCTCGCAAGAGGTCACAGAAACCTTTCCAGTCTAAGTATTAATATAATACTTAGATATTACATCTAATTTGGTTGCACATTTTATTGGTGCAAAGATGAGTAGTGGTGATATTTATTTTGTACAACATTTGCAACTGCTTTTTATCACTTAATTCGAAGCACCACAAACTGAGTTGAGTCATCTGTTATAGGGACTACTGAACAGACACTTAGACGCTAATTTTAAAATACGAAGTATTGAAAATAAAAAAAAAGCTCTGGAAAACATGCATTTTTACAACATTATAAGTGTGTCCCATCAGGTAATGAAAAGTTCCACACACACTTGCGGTCTTCATCTTCACTTTAACACTGGGGCCAAATACAGGAAATGCATCATACAAGCGGTCAAGAACACAGACTGCAAGTGTGAGACAAGGCCTCTGCCTCTTTCTGTTAAATGTCTCCCTGTGCAAGCAGGTGGTCATGTTGGTTATGTTGACGGAAGTTAGCCTATTTTGAGGAGCTGTGTAATATCATCGCGCCTGCTGAACCCATGGTACGGCAGCAAAGTTCCTTGATTATTGCGCCAGAATGAGAGTATAGTTCCTAGCCATATCAGCCTAGAAAATCGAATCATTTCATTTTCCGTCAGTCTTCGTACACAATGTAATTACAGAAGAGTCACGTTTTAAATAGAAAAAATATTGAAACTCTTTGGTCATTTTTGAGCGAGATGCTAACAGTCTAATCTGATTCAATGATCTAGGCTACGCTAAAAGTGCTACCGCCAGACACAGAGATTGGCTGAACGGATTCGAAAATGTTAAAACACAACTGTTTAACTCTAGGAGAGTTGGAAAATGAGCCTATTTTCAAAAATAGTGGTGAATGCATGTGCAGAACTTATTTCGTTCATATGCGTGAATAAAACTTCGCTGTACATTACCAAAGACTATCCACAAGTTCTCTTTCAAGCATACGTTTCGGTGTCTCACTATGGGATACGCCCCTTCCGCGTTTTCCTCAGAAGCCCTATTACATTACGCCAGCCCCAATTGGCTGGCAGGCGTGACGTTGCGTCTGGGAGTGGCCTCCCCACCCCTCGTATAAAGGGAGCAACGCAACATCACTTCTTCTCGCTTCACACCAGAAGCCTACCTTTCGAACTCTTGGACGAACGACTGGCCATCACGCCGTTTTTCGCCTGGCTCCTTCAGCCTTACGATGGCTGCAGCAACACAGACTGTCCAGGCTAGGGAAGGAGAAGCTGTGCAACTTTGTTCATGTGGGAACAAAATTTCGGGCAAAGACACACACCAGGTCTGCTCGGCATGTCTCGGGCTGAAACATGCCCAACTGGCGATCGACAACCCTGGTTCCTGTGAACATTGCGCACGCTTCACTATGAAGAGCCTTCGTCGCAGGCTAGCACGCCAAGCTAGCCTGTTGGGCCTCGATCCACTCCTGTCACCTAGCCCTGCTCCAGCTGGCACTCCACAGGTACCCATCCCCGTAGAGCTGCCCACCACGGCAGCTTTATCCTGGGGTGAACAGCTTGACGCCTGCGTCCCTCTGCCCAATGTGCTCAGCACAGACGAGGAAGAGGACGCACTTGACTTTGAGGAAGAGGGACAGTCTGACTTTCTCTTATGAAGAGGAAGATTCTCCTCCCACCCGAGCACTCGGCACAACCCCTTGCCGTGGTGGGACCCATAGAAGATGTGGACGGGGCACCATCCCCGCTTCTCAGTGTTGATCTGCAGGATGTGTGCAAACGTGCTGCAGAGAAACTAAGCATTCCGTGGCCGACCGTGGTAGCAGAGACTGCAAAGTCTCGCTATGAGGGTAAGAGGCTGCCGAGGGTGAAACGGGCGGCACGGCAGCTCCTTCCTGTTTTTCCAGAGCTCCTGGAGGAGCTTGCGGTGACGTGGAAGGACAAACCGTTCACCAGCAAGGTGCCAGTGCAGGGGGATCTGCGCTCGATGTGGAGGGAATGGAGAAGGCAGGACTTCTCCGAATGCCCCAGATGGAACCGTTGGTGGCCGCGCACTTGCACCCGAGACACACGGCGGCTGCAAACCCGTCGTTGCCATCCAAAGTGGACCGTTTCCAGTCAAATATGACGGATCGAGCTTATAAAGCAGTCGCTCTCTGTGTCAGGGCTCTGAACGCGACCTCTATGCTGACCGCGAACCAAGCGGAATTGCAGGACGAAGCGTTGACCACACCAGGTCAGACGCATTGGGAAGAGATCTGTGTCATTACAGATCTTTCCCTGCGTCTTCAGAGTCGCATGGTGGAAGCTGCGGGTAAGGCCATGGCCACAATGGTCACCAAGAGAGAGGACATTGGTTCAACTTGGCGAATCTCTCCGACAGGGAAAAAGAAGCCATTCTGGACGCACCAGTGATCGCAGAGGGCATTTTTGCCTCAGCTCTAACACTGATGCAAAAGAGGTGCAAGGAAAAGAAGAGGGATGACGAGGCTTTACAGCTCTGTATGCCTAGGAAGGCACAGACTGCACCCCCTCCGCCACCCCGGCAGACCTTCACACAAATCACGGCCCGCCCACCCTGAAGTTATCGCATTCCCAGGCGGCAGAGAACGAACGTGAATGCAGCGGGCCAAAGCGGAGTCACAGAGCAGAGAACTGCCTGGCCTAGGAAGAACTATCCTCCTGCGACAGCTCAGACGGCCCAGCCAGCTTCTCAACCTCATCCTCACCACCATTCTCAGGGAGCAAGGAGAAAGAAGAAGGCCGTTTGATGGGGTCTTCCCTGGGGAAGGGAGCCAACAGCCCCCCCGTTTGCTAGCTCCCGACCCTCAGACGTTCAACGTTCTACAAGGGATGAGTTCCGAAGTCCCCAGATGTTCTGTGTGGAGGAGAGAGCCCGGTTGGGTCAGGGGAAGCAGAGCAGTGAAAAGGTCGAGAAATGGTGCAGTGGTGCACACCTATCCATGTGTCACAAGCACTTTTCATGTTCAAACCTCAATAAAGTTTTCACTGTACCCCCAAAACATGTTGCAAAACACAACTCCCCAAAAAATGTTGCAAAACATATTAACAGAACACAGTATAACATCACCTCGGGGAGTTATCTCTCCCACAGAGGTGATGGGACACTTAAACTCTGTCAAAGCGCTAAGTGCCCATGCATGCGGCTTGTCTCTCAGCCCCAGGGTGTTTATAAAATGTACAGAAGCGGCACTGACTCCGCTCAGGGAGAAAGGCATTCGTCTCGCTACTTACATAGACGACTGGCTTGTGACAGCTCAGTTGGAACAAGAAGCGAAAGAACACACGGTCATGCTTCTGGAGCATATACAGAAACTGGGGCTAAGACTAAACATCAAAAAGAGTGTTTTAATTCTAATTTGAGAGTGATGTCAGAGGCAGTTTTGGCACTGCACCAGTGAAGACACCCGACCTTTCTGGTTCAAGGGGTACCCATGGGTGTAGTACGAGCCAGACAAGTCATAACAACGGACGCGTCGTTGTCCGGTCGGGGGAGCATTCACGAGGGCAGAATAGTGAATGGAAGATGGGGTCAGCATCTGATCAATCTTCACATAAACTGGACATCTGGAAATGCTAGCTGTTTTTCTAACGCTGAAACATTTTCAGAGGTCTCAGATCACTTCCTCTGCGCACGTTAGCACGCAGACTGATCCTATGGAGCAATGTCAGTCTTTTATCCCTGAGAGCAACGAACGTACAGGGTGTCATGAATCAAGGTGCGGATCTGCTATCCAGGGGCAATCCCCTCTATGGGGAGTGGAAACTGAACAGCGAAGTGTTCGAACAATTTTGGACCGAACTGGAGCATATACGACAGAGCGACAGCAGATCTGTTCGCGTCCCACGACAATGCTACGTGTCCTCTGTTTTTCTCCCTGAAGGATCGGAGCGCTGGCGCACAAATGGCCTCATACTCTCCTCTACGCGTTTCCACCGATAGCGTTGATATCTCCAACTCTTTGCAGAGTGAGGGAGGAGGGACTGAAATTAATATTAATAGCTTCGAGATGGCCGGGGAAATATTGGCTAGCGGAGATCATACATATGCTGTACGAAGACCCGTGGTCTCTCCCAGAGATCTTTTGCCACAAGCGGAGGGGGAGATTTTTCATCCTCATCCAGAACGCCTGGCACTATGGGCCTGGCCTGTGAGTGGTTCAATTTAAGAACAACTGGTCTGTCTCACAGCATTATTAGAACCATACAGAATGCTAGAGATGCATCGACTAGGTCTCTTTACGAATGCAAATGGGGTGTGTTTGAGCATTGGTGAGATTCCCTTTCAGTGTTCAGTGGCAGTTTTTCTGTCATCTCTTCAGGATCTGATAGACCAGGGGAAAGCGTTCTCAACCATAAAAGTGTTTCCCAAGAGGCATTTCAAAGATGGCCGCCGAGTGAAATGACTTGCCTTAAAGGGACTTTGACATTACCTCCTCTTCAATAAATCGCATAAGCTTTCTGTTGTATTTTCGATAAGAAACAAATTTTTAAAAATTGTTTACTTCACAGGAAATTTCAACGCTTTGACGCTCTTTGATGTGGCTTGACAAACGGCAGCATGGAGAGCAAGGGAATGAATGCGATCATCTTCTTCTCTTTTCTACGAGTTATAACGTGAATTAAACACAAATGAACAGCTCATCTCAAGTAATCTCTCAATCAGTTTTGCAACCACAGAAAAATGCCAACAAAACAGCTTGTAAACAAAATGTTACGAAACAGCTACTCTTACCTCAGGAAAGTCATTCAGTGTCATGGTGTGTGTGGCTGAAGGGAAGCGCACAAGATAGGAATAGTCCAAAAACGGTCTTTTAATATAATCCACAATGTAAAAAAGAGAAATCCAGGAGCAAAGGGGTAGCATCACACATTGAAATAACAAATAGCAGACAAAGCAACAGGGGAGAACACAAGACTCTAAATACTAGCAAAGTAATCAGGGAGAAACAGAAACAGGTGTGGAGCTAATTGATAACTGACAAACGAGAAAAGGAACGGAACCAAATAAGGGCAAACAGGAACTAAACCAAAACAGAACACATGTGGCATTTCTCCCCCCTCTCAGAAAGGCGCATCCTCATGCCTGCAAACAGTCCAACAGAGGAGGGAGTGTGGAGGTTCACGGTGGAGAGATGACATCAGGGGGCCGACTGACAGAGACGGAGCTGGTGGAAGAGGAGCCCACGAAGGAGACGGACAGCCACAAAGCCAGGGTGACTCAGAGGATCCGGAGGGCCAAGGCAAAGCTGAAGGCTCTGGCGACCAAGGCGGAGGCATGGATCCGGAAGACCGCAGCGGAGCCAGAGTGACTGAGGACGGAGGTGGAGCCGGAGGGACGGAGTGACAAGGCGAAGCAAGGTGGAGTCGGAGGGACAAGGGAACCCAGTGAAGCTGGTAGGATGACGGGCCATGGAGGAGATGAGGGAGCTAGGAGCCAAGGCGGAGCCGATGGGTCAGAGGACCGAGGTGGAGTCCAGGACTTGGAGGCTGGAGGCGGAGACCCAGGATTCTCACACCTAGGTGGAGCTGGAGCCTGGAAGTCCCAAAGCGGATTAGAACGCCCTGATGGTGCAGACTGAGGGTGAGCTGAGGGGCAGACAGGCAGCAGCAGAGACAGGGCTGAGGAACTGGCTGGATTAAGAGGAGGCGGGAGAGGGAGGCTGGTTGGGAGCTTAGGAGACGCAGGACAGCTGGACGGAACCAGCAGAGACTCAGGAGACAGGGCTGAACAGAACCTCCCCAACCCAGTCAATCAAATCCTCCTCAAAAATGTCCAAAAGTTCCTCATAATAGCTCCCAGAGGTCAGTTGTAGCTTTCCCTCAGTGGCAGAAATGTGGTCGGAGCTTCCCTCGATCTCCACAAGGACTCCCACTGCGATACACGATGTCGCCGGCTCACACATCTGGTCAGTCGCATTGTCGAGTTCAGGCCCCAGGGTGATGTTCCGCTCTGTCTGCTCGGTCCTGTTGCTCCAGGCACAGGAGTTGAACTGCTGGCAGATCCATTCCGGGAGAGGGGAGGAAAAAAGTAAAACAAAAAAAGAAAGAAAAACGGTGGCAAACTTTACTCAAATTGAGGGTCTGCTATTCTGTCACGGGTGTGTGGCTGAAGGGAAGCACACGACACAGGAATAGTCCAAAAACAGTCTTTTAATATAATCCACAATGTAAAGACGAGAAATCCAGGAGCAAGAAGTAGTATCACACATTGAAATAACAAATAGACAAAGCAACAGGGGAGAACACAAGACTATAAATACTAACAAAGTAATCAAGGAGAAACAGAAACAGGTTTGGAGCTAATTGATAACTGACAAATGAGAAAAGGAACAGAACCAAATAAGGGCAAACAGGAACTAAACCAAAACAGAACATATATGTGACAAGAACACAATTTTGCTAAATATTTGCACTGTACTAGCCCATATTCATTATATATTTACTTAACCTGTTAATAATGTCTTAATTAGTGCACGTTTAATTAGTGTATGTTTTAAATCTATAATTAGACTCATTTTGTAAAAACTGCCTATGTGCAATTTATATCTTTGCATATTTTTATGAGTTTATTATTGTATCTATAAATAAACAAATTGCACTTAAAAGTTTGGGCTCTGTTAATTGTAGCCTTTGATATTTTTGTAATGTTTGCGTAATAGGGCTCCCTATTTTATAGCATTAGCTGAGATAGACTTTTTTATTCTTAAAAAAATAGTATTTATAATCGAATTAATTTAAAGACAGAGCCACAAATTGCTCATGAAACCACTCTTTAATAAAAAGAAAAAAAAGTTTTTAAATTTTATGTTTTCTCCCCACTCTACCAAAACTGTATCAAACTTCAAAACTGAGGTACTGAACCATCATTTTGTGTACCATATAACGATAAATAACTTTGTACTGGCCTCTGTATTTAGACCACCAGGGCATTACACAGAATACAGTCAAATTTTGCACAATACTCGCAATCCCTCACCAAAATTCAAACCCTGAAAAATGTTTAAATCTCACCCAGTGTTGACAGTCAGGGAGCCTAAGCAATGATTCAGTAGTGACTAACACAGACATAGCCTACCTTTTGAAGGAGTCTGTAAGTTGCCTCTTCTTTTCCTCCCTCATGTTTAACTTCTGAATCTTTTCTGATCAGTATCACTGGTAGGGAACGAACCTGCAACTTACAAACAAACAAACATAATACACTTAACGCTAAAGTGGAGGGCCACAGTCCTGAAGAGTTCAGCTCCAACTAACGAAACACTCCTGAAAGAGTGTGGTGCACTGAGTGTCTGTGATGTTGTTCGGTCAGGCTTTACTAGTATCTTGGGAAACAGAGACAGAGGGAGCACACTATTAGCATTTTCTGCTAGCTCACCCTTTCCTTCTGTCGTGACACTGTCTACAGCCTGACAGTTGTGTAGTGTGACAACAGTGATCTGACGACTTTGAAAATCATAAAAGTACTGAACAACTGCACAAATGTAGGGAACAAAGCTGTTCACTGAGAATTCGGACAACACTACGGAATGACTGACATCCTGCTGTATATAGTGCACTGTATAAAAAGGGAGCAGTTCTGGACACAGCACATTATGACAGTGGAGAAAAAAAAAATGAATGCAGCTGCTGGCAGTCACGATGGTGCCATCGCAAACATTGCACACACACACACACATTCAAGTGGATAAATATGAAGGATTATTTTTAGGCCTGCTGTATGTGTCACACTTTGACCTGCCAGCTGGTGGCGCCACAACAACAGCCACATCCATGTGATCAGCCCCTATGACCAAATATCAGTTTAATCTAAATCAGACAATGCACTTACATGAATCTTTCTCGGTTAACACAGATTTAAAATGTTCTGGCACACTGTATCTGTCCAATCAATAGGCTTACTTTAATAAGAAGCAGCAAGATTTTTTTTCATTTGATTGAGGATCACCATCCTACAGACAGTCTCGCTCCTCACTGATTCTTCATAACCAGATTGCTAAAGCAGATGAGCGTATTGAGTTATATTTTTATTCAATAACAGAGTTGGACAAACCAGTTTTTTAGATTTTTGGATACACTTTTTTTGGTCATTTTCTACTTGTGCACATATCCATCCATCCATTTTCCAGCTACTTGTCCTGTGTTGAGTTGTTGCAAATATTATTACTGGTGAGTGTTTTAATTATTTATTTACATGATTTTTGGAGTTCAAATACAGGACAAACATCAAAGAGAAAGACTGCAGGGTGGGGCTTGGTTCAAGGTCGGTTGTTGATTGGATGTTGAGATGTGGGCGTGGCACTAGTGACAGATAAGCGTTAGCCCGCAGTTGTTGGTTTGATCAGAGAAAACCTGCATGTTTCACCAGAGAGAAGACTGATTATTCACCAGAACATCTTATTATAATACTTTGATAAAACATTACGAGGCCAAAACAAATAAAACTGGAACATATACGTGGATGAAATGTTCACGATCTATAACATGCATTAAATAGTTGAGGTTAATTTACATTAGATGCTTTTTTTATTATTATTATAAAGTGCAACAAAACATATACAATTACAACAAGACATTCAAATAAACAAACAACAAAAAATCGGGTTTACATTTTAGATATAAATATACACAAAAGATACACTTTGACAAAAATACAAGATAAATACAATTGTCAGTATTCCAGATGACAATGTATATAATTTCACTTTTCAATCAACTTTAACTCTTTAGCAAATACAATTGTATCTTTACATTTTTACTGTTGATATACTGAATCCATATATGTATGGAAATCAATCATAAAAACCTTTAAACAAGGTTTAGAATTATTTCTTCAACTTTTATGAATATGAAACTTTCCAGATCAGATTCACCATGAAGTTAACAGATCAAGGCCGGTTCTACGCAGGGGCAAGAGGGGGCAGTGCCCCCTCAAATAAATGTCTTGCCCCCTCAAATCAAAATTTTGAAAACTTGAGAAAGCACATGTTAATATACTCACAAAATGAATATATTACAAGTTGACAAAATGATCTGCGGTAGCGGAAAAATCCGCCGAAAAAGGGACACTACATAATACGGTATTAGATTTTCCTCATGTCTCTGTCCCTCCGCTGTGTGTATTCATTCACAGGCTGCAGCGCACGCACACACGCCCACACACACACACTCCTCCCCTTAGCCCTCGGTAAACATCCAATCACCGTCCGTATGCAAATGAGTCAAGACGCAGGCTAACGTAGTGTTGTGTCGGATTTCAGCGCGGTCACGGAGTGGAAAGACTTTGAAGAAGCTGCAGCGTTTTTATAAAATATATATATATATATATATATATATAAAAATGAATAAAAAAAACCATAATATGATCTGTTCTATAGCCCATCTGCTTTTACTTAGTTTTTTTTATTATTCTTAAGACAACCTTTCAGTTTTGTAAATATTCTAGTAATAGTGTTAAGTCTTACTTTAGGTTAAACGTTTTTGAGAATTAGACCACCCAGCTAAAATAAATGTTATGTTGTTGATTGATAAAATCTGGATTAAGGATATTTTATTTTATTTTATTTATTTAATTTTTATTTTTCAGTTTCCCCCCTGAGGGATTGCCACCTTATTGTGGTCAGGGGGTTTGCGTGCCTCAGTGACCTTAAGAGCTATACCAGCAGGAGCTTAGTCTTCAAGTGGGACACCCAAATTGGACAGGTCTGGAGGTAGAGGCCTGACAAAGTGCAATCCACTTCTCCAGGCTTTGGACACAGCTAACAACACAATTCAGCAAGGAAATACTGTTACCATAAGCACAGGGAAAAAACAGTGCTCGAACATGATGTGTACACATGATGCCCCCTTCACATTTCTGACTGCCCCCCCATATGTGCCTGTCTAGAACCGGCCCTGTAACAGATATACTTTTTGATTCAAAATCTATTAAAGCATCCTTTGAGGTCAAATCACAACTATAACCTGGACGTACAAAGATAAATCTTCCCAAAACTTTTTGAATGATCGCATTCATAAAAACATTAGATGCTACAGCTTTCCTGAATATTAAACTCTGCACCACTGCTCATGCTTTTATTATGTGAGGATGTTTGTTTTCCACTCGTACTTCCGGTTGCGTCACCGCTGTGCACGGGCTCTCGGCGTCGCGAACGGCAGGAGTTGACAGCTGATCGTCCGTGTGCAGCCGAACCAGGTGAGTTGATCGTGTGCCGCCTATAAGACACACATACAGACACAGACACTGTCGCTGCTGTCCGAGAGTTTCCTCCTTGATTCTGTAAATGATGCGAGAAGGGCGCGTCTTTGGTTCATACGGATCAGACAGCGAGTAACGTTACTAATAACTGCATGATGACATGTGTGTGTGTATCTGCGCGCGCTCACGGAGATGCTGTGTCGTGACGTAAGAGTCTATAATGTTTCGACGTTTCCTAAAAATGGATCATCGGGTTTCCACGGACTCTCTCTCTCTGTCTCTGTCTCTGTGAGTCGTGATGTTCATCTTATAATAGAATCACTGCGACCCGAAAGCACATCAAATAATAGTGTAATGGAGTAATACAGCATGACGCTGAACTGCTGAAGCTGATAGGAATTATTCTGAAAGTTACCAGCTTAAATGTGACCTAATCATAGACTGAAACGTAGTTTTGTCTCTGTGTTAAATATCAGACCGACACCAGACCTGCTGAGTATTTACTTCATAGTTATAGAAGCACAAATGTTCACTGGAGCATTCTGCTGTTATTACAGTGTGAGCTGAGAGAGATATTGCTTTTGTTTGAGGTGATTATAGTGCTTGTCAAAGCGGGTCTGGTAGATATACTGATAGTTCACATTTAGCTTAATGTCGTCTAAACCAAACAGGTGAAGCCTCAGGTGAGCTCTGGTGTTGTCACGCAATAAACTTTGAGGAAACATGCCTATATTCCTGGCCTATCACAGCAATCCTGTCACGTCAAAGAGATTTGGATTTTAATGAGGTAATGCTGACTTTCTTGGATCACGGATGCAGGTGATTTGCTTGAGATGCACGTCAGTTATAAATGTGTGGTCCACACTGATCATAAGCTCGTAAACTCTGGCGGTGTGGGCCGACTCTACCAGGTGTTGGAGATGGGAGGTGTGTTCAGGGCATGTTTTTGTTCCCAAATGCATAACCGACCCAAACATAGATGCAGAGATTAAGTTCATGCTGAGCAGCGTTAGCTGTTAACATGAAATCCGGATCAGGTCATCAGCTAGTGGGAACGCATTGCATTTACATTTGTATCTTCTGTAAATTTGTTTTCTCCACATAATATTTTAAGTTTAGGTAATCTCACACATCCTCAGTGGTTTCTGTTTGAGTTGAGCACTGTAGCCTGTTTGCAGAGAGGTGTTTACTGAGACACACCGGATGGCGTTTTGTCCACAAGCGTGTTTACACTTGTCTTTTCAGCGTGTACGTGGACAGCATCCGGATACGGGTTGCACATCAGTGCCAGGTGTAGACACAGCAAAGATCTACAGATACAGATTGTGCAGTTTTTACATGGTTTAATCCACACGGAGATCTGATCTCACCATCAGTGATCCGTCTGCATGAGGAGACTCAAGCTGTAGCTGAACCGGTCTTCATTGTCCAGCAGTGTGGTACGTCTCGCTGGAGGTTTGGCACTTATTTGCACAAAGATCAAGATGCTGTTCTTCACTTGTAATAAGAGAATTTCCATCAAATGTTAATTGACTATAGCAATTTAAATGATTAAACTAATTCACATTGATGAACAAATCAAATCAGTCATTTGAAATGTGTAATTTTCACAAACAGCCAGAGCCAATCAGAGTTACTGCTTTCTGTCTCTCTTTACAGCAAATCAAGTGACTTCACTGTCCTGTATGGCGAGTACACACTGCAGATAAATTCGGTTGTCAGTTCACCTAGGACTCCTTAATTGTGTTTCTGTACACACACAATTCACTAAAATACAGGACTGACAACTGCATTCAACAACCGCATTAACTCCCGAAAAATACAGGTAGTGACAACCGCATTTACAGAATTTCTACGCAGTGTGTACGGAACTGAACTGAACAACTACGTATTTAAACAACTACAACGTATTTAAACGCGCATCACAAATGTGTCTTTGTCTGTATGTGAGATGCAAGAAAACAACAGTGAAAGAAGTGTTAACCTTAGCACATTTTGACATGGAGCTAGTTGCGCTCACAAGCCTTGTGGTGAGTGTCAGTGTTGCCAGATCGTCATAGCAAAAAACAAACAAAAAAGGACAAGCACAATAAACACTAAAACACCCAAATGGTATTATGTTTAATCTAACACCAAAAAACATATCTCATATCTGCAATAGCCAGGGCTCTACACTTACTTTTCTTTTTAGGAGCACAGTCAAAATGTCAGGAGCACCTTTTAATCAATAATCAAAAAATCAGATACAAAATTAGCCTTCCCATTACGAGGTGATATTTGACTTAAAGTGATTTACAGGGGAATTTTGTTTTTACCTTTGTAATTGCATTTTTCTGACCTTCTTAAAAGTATTCTTTCATCTTTTATGTCATTTTTTTTTTATTATATTTTTTAAGCTTTTTAAAAGTATTCAATAAAACATTAGAATAAGAACAAGTAGAAGAAGCATAAGTTACCAATCAAATGAAATCAGTATTAATAAAATTAATTTGTACTACAGAGGTGCACAGAAAAACACAAAAGTGTCTTGTAGGTGTATTTTCATGTTTAATGAGGCCCAGAGGTGGCATGAGTGCAATCAAATTCGTAAATTCATGTTGAGATTAATGTTTTAAATATAACATTTTGAATACAGAAATATTAATCGATTTAAATAACAGAAAAGTTACTGTAAAAATGAAACTAAAATTGCCAGTGGGTGGCGGCAAGTCACTGATTTAATTACTGAATCATTCATTCATTCGATTCATTTGAATGGCTGATTCATTCAGGAATAAAGCAAGTGACTGTCTCTGTGAATGGGAAATTGAATCACTGACTCACTGGATTTGTTTAAACACGCACGTTTATTCATAAATAAAACAGCGCTGTGTTTGAATGCAGATGCGCAGCGGCTCAGTTGTGACTTGTTTCAGACTATTTTAAAAGTTATATATTAATAGGGCTTTTTGCCTTTATTTGATAAGACAGTTGAGAGCAGACAGGAAAGCATTGGGTGAAGAGAGGGGGAAAGGGCCTCGAGACGGGAATCGAACTCGGGTTGCTGGCAGCACAGTTGTGCTGTGTGTCGGCACACTAACCGCTGGGCTATCGGTGCCGACGTTTCAGACTATTTTTGACGGCAAAATAGAGCAAAATCAGGCAATAGTGTTATAGTCAGACAATGTCACTTAATATTAACTTCGAACTGTTGTATCAAATCAATATCTCATTTACAAACTCCCTCAAAAATCATTAAAAGAGCTGTCACTCATCTTAGCTCATCGCGATCACACAAAGTTCCATTATAATCACAGAAACTCTCTACACTGCACAGTCAATCTCTTGTTTACACTCTCTCTACACTTTGATTATGAAAGAGTTCATGAGATATGTCTGATACATTACTCACCGCTGCAAAAACACACAGAAGCCTTTGAAGCTCCCCTCAGCGCAAACACAGATATGCTGATCGGGTCAGTCGCACTGCTGCTCCTAAATGTTTTTTATAATCACTAATGTGACTAAAAATGGTCGCACTGTAGAGCCCTGGCAATAGCCCACTTTTTTAAGTCCATAAAGTGCCTACCTTTATGAGCTAAGGCCAAACAACATGCCTAAAAGTGCTTGTAAATATGAAGACATGGCAACACAGCGCTCTCTAAAGCAGCCTCCCGAGCGTAAACAAAACACAGCACATCTATCAGTGGTAGTTTAGTTAAAATCGACAGACAAAAACAGTCTTTAGCCAAAAAATAGCAAATACCAAACAGCTAAATTCTTATTCACTTGTTCTGTACACACATGGAATGATAATTTACAGGACTCAGTCTTGCATTTAAATGCAGTTGTCACTCCTGAAACTTGCAGTCTCTACATGGCCTATAAGAGCTGAGAGCCAGCGTTCTTTATGATTGCATGTGAATGCATGACCTGTAGTGCCGCTGCGCTTTGGGGATCCCGAGTCTTAGCTTGTGTACCTTTCCTGATCTTGTCTCCCCTCTCACCTGTTGCTTCATATCATCTTACTGTCCTATCAAAATAAAGGCAAAAATGCCAAAGATAAATCTTAAAAAACAAACTACTCAGGCACACATCTTATGTGTATAAAATACAGCTAATACAGTAAACCATAAACTCCAACGTATGAATCTGTTCTCATTCTGAAGCCCAGAGACTGTTATCAGAATGAGGGGTTCATTCCCCAAAAGAGTGGAAATCTGTTGGTGGAGGTTTGATGAACAACACTGAATCTGACTGCACTTCCTTTTTCCACTTTCATTTGAAGTTCAAGTAAATCAATTCAAATCAAACTTCATTGTACCATTGTATGTAGAGTCAAAACCACCCCACAGCCTCATCCAGTGTCCAGACTGTGTGCTTTCACATTATATAAATATTAATTCAGCACATAACTGATTTCATAACTAAAACACTAAATGGAGCGTAATAGCGTCAGCTCGTCAGGCAGTGTTCTTTGCCCCAGAAAATCAGCCCGTAAGTGTCACGTAAGGAGGATTTCGCCCTGATTCTCACACCATGTGTTTGAGAAAGCGGAGGAGGAAGGTGGGAGATTAGTTAGTGCTATATACTATGCATGTAATCATAAATCTCAGTTACTAGTTTGTTTCAACAAATGTAAACGATCCTATCAGCCAGTGTTAAACTGCTAAATGTCATCAGGAATCTCTGTGAATCAGTATAAATGAACCGCAGTATTCAGAGCGAGTGCTTCAGAGCGTTTGACTGCAGGCTGTAGTGAAGGAATCGCTGAGAAACTTGCTGCTTTGCAAAGTACAGCTTTTTTAATGTTGTTTTTATATTTCGGGGTAATGTTTTCAAAACACCGACATGCAGTAGTGAGGGCACAGATTAATGCGGTGGTGTTGTCAGCCGATCTGCCGTGGGGATTTCTCTCCTGTTATCTGGTCTTCTGTGCATTGAGATAACCGGGGGAAGACGGGAATGAGCGCAGAGAGCTGAATAATTAATAGCGCTGTGGGTGACGCTGAGGCTGCTGACCTTGAAGGTGTTCTCCTGGAGGAGGAAGGCCTGCTGTTGGTGGTTTGTGAGGAGCTGAGAGAGTGACAAACACATCCTCTGCCCAAACTCACAGGTCTTCAGCAGTCACAATCATGTTTTTGATGAACCGCTGATGCGTGACTGGATCTGTAGTGGGCCGGTGTTTGTCTGTCACATCAACGCTGGCACTCTGCTGTTTTCAGGTCTTTTGGTCAGCTGTGTGTCGTCTGAAGGTCGTAGATCCACCAGAACCGCTCCGGTGCTGCACTCTTCACTACGTTAGTTTATATTTAACAGATGAACTTGTGTCTCCATTGCACTCCTGTAGTGATGAGACGTTTCGGTGATATGGATGCCACCGTCTTTGATTTTGACTTTAGTACAGACCCTTTATCCTAAAAATATATGAGATTTGTGATCTGTACGCACATTTGTGAACCAGTTGCTGAATAAGTTACCCTTCAGATGTGACTGATTCACAACACAGTATGCCTTGAGGACCTTATTGTTTATATTGACTTTTTCCAAAGTCCAGTAGAAGTGATTAGCTTATTCATTTGTTAGAAAATGTATGACAATCTTTGAACTAATTGCGAAAGCTGAATAATCAATCAAAGCCTACTGATTCATCTGTAAAGCCTACTATTAATCTTAATCTTACACTTATCCTCTGTGATAACTGATAAGTTAGCAAGGTTTCTCTGTGTTCAGCCCACATCACACCAGAACTGTTGTTGTTTTCAATGAAAATAGAGTGTTTCACCCTCCATGAAAGCATCCTTGGATTTTTTTCTTTAAAAAATCAATCCATTTTTCTTTTAAAATGAAAATGGATTATTGTGGCATCAGTTTAATGAGCAGTCATGCACAGAACTGATTAAAGACGCGTACAGTGATGGACAGCACTTAGTCATTGCAATCATTTACACTGCTTTTACACTCAGTCAGTGACAGACAGAGGCGCATCATGTGGAGTCATTTCGTCCTACAGGATTTCCTGGTTTGTGGTGTCACTTTGAATAAGAAGCTGCAAACTGAAAACAAGCACTAGGAAGCTTTGGAAGGTGATGTTGTTTTCAGTCGTAGTGTCTGTCAGTCTGTCTGATGTAGGACTAATGTAGGTCAGAGAATGAAGCTGCATTAGTCCTGTGCTGATGACGGGATGCACGGTAGTGGCTCATTTTTTATTTTTACATTTCACCAGAATTGCACATTCACTTAAGCACAAATCAACAGAATGCCACCAACTTTCAACTTTCTAAACTCCAGCTTACATGTTTGCTTGGGTTTTCAGCTCATCAGTGCTGTCAGTGTGTAATTTAAAGAGGGCGCACGGCAGTGGCTGCCAGGTTGGGAAGATTAAATTAAAGCACTGGGCAGAAAATGTGTCTGTTTAAGAGGAAAGCTCTGCCTGTGATTGAGGGATTTAAACTGTTGACATCTGCAGGGTTCCCACGCTTCTTGAAAGTACTTGAATATCAGACACATGGATTCAAAGTACTTAAAAAAACAAATATAGGTCCTTGAAAGTGCTTGAAATAAATTTGAAATACATTTTGTTTAGTAGAATGGTGCTATTTCAAAAAATTTTAATGATTGGGGTGGAGATGGGGTAGCGCGAGGAAAAAAGTCTTAGCATGCGAGCTGATGCGCACATTGCGCCGCCCTGCATGAACCTATGGAGAAGCAGGGCATTTGTGACTGAAAACTACTGCATAAGACTATGAAAAAATATTTAAGATCATCAGTGCAATGACCCTATCAGCATATTTGTGCTTGTGCTGAGAGGAGCTTCAAAGGTTTCTAATGTACGTACAACGTGCTTTTGCAGCGGTGAGTAATGTGTCATAGACATATGTTGATTCCTTGAACACAACTGCATTTACATGCACAATTTTTGGTTCAATCTGACAGAATTAATTCCAATTGATGAATCTGAATGTAGTGTTTACACGAACGCTAAAAGTGATCGGGTTGATGTGGGTCTTTCATGACGCTACATATGCTGGCGTGTAAATTTGACAGGTGCTTGTGATAAAATTTCATGGTGTTCATGAAAGAGTGGGAACCCTGCATATGGCAGCCACAGCCGTGAGAGTAAATGGAGGCTTGTTACCAATGCAAGATAATGCGAATGCCAAATTAAAATGAAACTTTTCAGGATAAACAAGCAACAGGCAACCCTTTGCAAAAACCTACTGTCCTTATTTACCTTATTTATTTATTTTCTACGTCCAACAAATAATGGCGCTCTCACACTGCACATCATGTTCTCATGCAGTGAAAAATGCATCGTGGAGCAAAGAGGAAACTGACAATATGGCAACAGGCACGACAGAGCAGTATTTTTTACGTAGTTTTCAATACGTCTATTGGACGTTTCCTATCAGGTGTCAGATAGACGTCTATTAGATGTCTTCACGATGTTTATGATTTAGAATGTATGTAAAACTGACATCTTACCGACATCTGCCTGACGTATGTACACAGCAGTTGCTTTCTAGATCAATCTTTAACAGACATCTTTCAGACGTAAGTGTGCTATCTGTGTCGTTTGTTTTCATAAATGGCTCCGACTTCACTGAAGACGCGCTCACTGGGCACTGAAGAAGGTGGGGGGCGAAGAAACTTTCTTGACAGAGGAGCACGAATGGGGAACCTTTTCTCTTTTTGTTTCCACCATTCGAGTGGCTTATCCATCCTTCTATCAATCACTGGTTCCAGAAGGTACTGCTGAAGCTCCTCTTTCAAGGCCAGACCCAGCGACTTCAGAACTAGCATAGTGTCATACATCTCATCAATCAGTTTCTACTGGAAGGATGCTGGAATCATCTGACTGTGTTTCTTCTTCTTGTGTGGTTTGTACATAGTCTTCCTCTAAGCTCTCCATCTCGTCCTTAAGCCAGTCTTTTGCATTTGACAGTGTGGTGTCAGATGAAAAGGCATGTGCCTTGTACCTTGGATCCAGAAGAGACTTAGAATTGTTTGGAGAGACTCTTCAGCATCTCCTGTCCCATTGTTTTAATTCCATGAGAGGAGCCAATAATCCATTGGCTGCTGAGCAACATCTTCAGAACTTGACAGATGGGATGAGGCATGATGTTGAACTTCGTAGTTGCTCATCTCAACAGTGACCTCTTCCACTGGAGAAACGGTGTCAATAAGATTACTGTCAATATTCCACTGCTCAGCACTCAGGCTAATGAACCCACCATGCTCACTGACGTATACGTTCTAAGCCCTTTTTTGTTCTAGTGTCCTGACCAGCAAGTGCGAGGTGGAATTCCATCGGGATGGCACAGCCCAAGGTCCTGCTGGATCACTGCTAAACACTGTTTGGCTCGTAATGAATGATTAAAATGGGTAGCACAGCTTCTCAGCACTGACAGAATATTTTGGACAGCTCTTTGTGAGTTGAGGCTGCAGCTCTGCATCACTGTCCCTAAGGACAAGCACTACTCTGTTTTTGTCAGTTTCCCATTCTTCCAGCATCTCACTAATGTACTCCCCGGTGTGTGATCCAGTCATTGCCTTTGAGTTCAGAATTACTTGTCTGCGAATCCACTGACCATCAATAAAATGGCATGTGAGACTGGTTAAGGATTCAGTTGGAGCGGACTAGCAGTCTGTGGTAAAAGCCAAGTTATAATCTGCTTTATCAGGTTTCAGCAGTGCTTTAACCTTCTCTACGACACTGTTGTAAATCCTGAGGAACACCTCTGTTCTTTAGAGTATATCTTGGTTCTGCAGTAGCCATGAGTCTCTGGAAGCCTTTGTTTTCAACAAAGCTGAAAGGCTGATTGTCTGTAGCAGTCATTTCAGTAATCATCCTGTCCAGCGTTTTTGAGTGGACATCAGATGTCTTCTACTTTGTCTGCTTATCAAACATCATAGGAAGTGAAGGTTGAATGTGGCTTGATTTATTTTCCTCTTCAACACCTCTTTCTTTATTTGCCTCTTCAGGGTGGCTCCACAGGTTGGAGGTATTTTTTGTTGTTTTAGATTTTGACCCCTTGCTTACATTCATTTGGCATTTTTTGCAAACTGCCAGCCCTGGCAATGACTGAGTGAAGTAAGTCCATACTTCACTTTGTTTTTTCCTCCTTTCAGTCATCTTAAAAAAATCTTCATATTACAACAGTAAAAATATTGTATTTATTAAAAGCATCAGCAGCAGCACTAACATTAACAAGAAGCAAAATAAATGTAGAATGTCTGATGTTTGAAGGACAGGAGTCATGTAAACTTTGCAGAAATGTATTACGTCATTTTAAACTACGGTTTTAGTAGGTTTATAAGCTGTTTAATAGAATAGTTTGCTGGATAATGTTAATTCACTGAATAATATTCAGTGGAATATTGAAATAAACAAAACATTGTTTTTTTTTATTGCATTTCTGGTATGTTACATCAGAATTATTAACTACGTTTTTGTTGTTCTAGATTATGAAAAGCCTGCTGACAAAGCTCCCTGATAGCACACGTACATCTCTGAGGCATCTATTTGACATCTGCATTTACATCTGCAAGATGCGTTTATTAGAGTGTTTGCTCATCTGCAATACGTCTATAGGATGTTTCCTATCAGATGTCAAATAGATGTCTGCAAGATGTCTTTAAGATGTTTATGTTTCAGAACGTAAGGTAAACAGACATCTTACAGACGTCTGCCAGATGTTTGTACACAGCAGATGCTTTCCAGATCAAGAGATCTTTAGCAGACATCTTGCAGACGTACATGTGCTATCTGGTCTGTTTATCTACACGTTTGCACAGAACTATACACATACTGCGATTGCTAGTGGAGATATAAAGAATAATTTCCATAGTTATATTTATTTAGAAGATGTTTATTAGCGAAATAATGGTCATATAGTAAATGTTAATATAATTTAGAGTGTTTTAAACAAGTGAATCTTGTTAGAAGTTACATGCGGTGGCCGTGCTGGAGCATTTCCTGAGCATCAGCCTGCTGAGTGAACAGCAATATGAAAGCGACTTCATGAGACTAATGATGAGCATAAACCTATTAAATTCAGTGCTTTTATATCCAACATGTGCTCTTTCATGGCTGTATTATTTAATTCAGGCAAAGTTACGTCTTTATTGGGACAGGACTTGACAGATTATCTTGTGACACTGTAAGTTAGTTCCCCTCAGATGCTGTGCTGCAGTGCCGGTCTTGCGCGTAATTCTCAAAACACCTAGAAGATGGCGGCTTTTATCGGTGAACCCAATATTACAAAACCGATATCCGATTATGGTAAAATGCTTAAATATTGGGAAAATATCAGTAAATCGATATATTGGTCAATTTCTACATGCAGTGTTTCAAGTCCACCGAATTTAATTTGTTTGTCGGACAGAATGGCAGATTCGGCGTTATGATTGGTCAGATCGCCTGTTAATCAAGCTGTTTGCATAGGGTGAGAGAAGCAGAAATTGTGATCACGATTAAATTGGGTGCTGCTGATAAAAGGGGTCGGCAGTCGTTCCATCACGCACACGGGTGAACAGAAAGAATGATATGAATTAAACACACAAAGAAACAAGGGAACTATGGGGCTGGAAAAGTCAGTTAAGCACTACTTGAGCAAAACATCAGTTTCTTAAAGCACTTTAGTAAAATAGCGTCAATAGCAGATCTTAAAAGCTCTTTGTTCAGTGAAGGTTTGTTGTGTTGCTTTTGAATGAGCATCTGGATACAGTCATGAGTCTTGATGTTTGAGCTGGAGATCTCACGGTGTCTTGGGATCTTTAACGCAGTGAAGAAAGACCATCTTCTTGATGCTCTCAGTCTTGAGGTCTCACTCTGAAAAGATGTTCATCTAGTGATGCGTTAACTTCAACAAAGATCGTCTTTCCTGAGGGTGGACCGGATAGTCTGAAGGTGTCTTTCATTTAGATAATCAAAGTGGGCTGTCGGATTAATTACACCATGATTATTGCAGCAGGAGAATAATACAGTATGGGGTATAATGAGCATGATACACCTCAACATAGAATAACTTTGATATGAGATGTGACGCATTAAGTGTAGAAAACTCATTTCTGTGTGTATTTTGTAAGTTTGTAAGTGTCTGTTGTGGCATATGGCGTTGTCCTTCCCTGCCGAGTCTCTTAGCAAACCGTAGGCGCTGTCCCGGCTCACGTCGGCAGTGTTTCTAGAGACTTCTGTGTTTGAGCCAGACTGATTCATCACATCCAATATCAGATAATACACCTCTGACCTACATGACACGCACTTCCAAAGCCACTCACAAATGAGAAACATCACAAGCAATTCTTCATTTGACAAGAGCTAACAATATTTATAGTACACCAGGCCAAATGATGAAGTATAGGCTGAGTCAGTGTTTTGTTTTATGACGGTGTGAGCAGCACAAACTGCATGGAATCTGATCTTTGTGATTCTGATTTGTGCCATTTCCATATCTGGTACTAAATCCAATACAGGTCAGATGTTTTGAAATGCAGCCACAGTCATGGCCACGGTCATGTCGGAATCAGTGTTGCCAGATTGGATGGACGATTTCCAGCCCAAAAGCTCACAAAAACCTCCAACAAAAAACAGCCAAAACTTTAACTGTCAAATAATGCGATAGAACGTTATTACCATGTCAGTCAGCTTCGATAAGGACCATTTTTAACTCCTCAACTAAATAATGGCGACAAAATAATGTAAATATAGATACATTTCCCAGGTAAACAGATCAAATCAGGGCAAATACATTAAAGAGAAATACCAAATATTATTAAAATAGCCTATGCAAGCAGACACTAATGTCAAAACGGCAACCAGGAAGTTAACAGATTTCCCTTTAAAAAACACATGCTTCATTTTCAGCGTCAACAGTCAGAATAAGCCAATTTGAATGGGAAAAAGTGCCCAATATAATTAGCGGATATTTCACACTCATTCCCACCAGTTAAAACTGTGTCATTGATTGATAGGCTATATACTGTACGACAAACCAACAATAAAAATGAACGGCAACAATAATGCACTTACCTTCGTGTTACACTTTAACTTCACTCAGAACTAGAAAAGTCTTTTGTGAAGTGTAATCATCATGTCTGTCTGCTGATCCCTAGTGATTGGATATAAGTGTGCCTGTCCACGTCAGCATCAGCACCAGTCGTCTTTGCACTGTGTGTGTGTTTAGTTACATTGTGATGACTGAATGGATGCAGTACATGCACACTTAGGGTTGTTTGTTAACCAATTAGCCTATACAATTTAGATGTTTGAAAACCGCCAAACTAACCAAAAACCAGTCCAAGTTTTGTCCGCCCGCCCAAGCCAGTTTTTACCCACACGATCAAATTCAAAACCGCCCAATTGGGCAGGAACCTAGCCAATTTGGCAACACTGATTGGAATTCATGCGACTTTTTTGTCACTCTAGATCAACATTTGTCATAATTCAGTGCTGATAGAGGGGTCACTCTAAAGATTTCACATTTCAGTATTTCTTTGATCACTTGGTGAATATGACACAGTTTTGGATGTAGTCAGGGGAGAGACAGTGTAAGTGTTGTTTTATGGTGTATTACAGTAGCTCTATGTAAGCTAAACCGATGGGATAAAACGGTACATATTTAAAAAAAAATATTCAGACATACATTCAATATTAAAGACATCAGGTTAAGTAAAAATATAATGAATAAGTAATATAGTGCATGTGTTTATCAAAATGGGCTGCTTCGTTTCAGTAAGTTGTTTGTTTCTTCTGATGTTCATTCGTGTTGATGCTGTTGTAACTAGTAGTAAAGAGGAAGAGATGAGCAGTTCACTACAGTGATACCGCACCGTTACCACACATTAAGGAGCCACAAAACCACTTATTTGTATTTCATGGTAGAAATGACAGATGTGAAAGCAGTATTGAAACATCACCAAGTCTCTCCTGTGCAGAAATTCTAAGCAAATTATTTTTAATTTTGGTTAGTTTTGAAGAAGAACTTATTTGTTAGATATCAACAAAGATTAAGTTCTTTTATAACGACAGTACGTTAAAGCTTTCAGAAAACTGCAGTGGTAACCGTAACATTTTATTTTTTCATAAGATTTTACATTTGTAGATGGTCTAAAGCAAAAGAGTTGTAAAAATCCTAAAAATCTTTTCATAAGATTCATAATTTGTTTAAAAACGTAACATAATACACATTAATGAATAAATCAGTATATATAAAGTTATTTAATTTACAAGTGTCATTTTTTTTTTCCCCTTTTAAGCTATAGCTTCTGACCTTTAAATCAAAACATACTCATGATTTTATAACATCAATTACTGCTTTATTTAATCATAAACACACCAAATGCATCATTCTGTACATGCATTCTCAGATTAAATGCAGTGATCCAAAACAGTGAATCTAATGATCATTCAGGCAAAACTCTGTTTCAAGAATGAGCCACAATACAGAAGATTAGTTTAAATTTAGATTGACCAAATATTTTGAAAGTGTTGTGAGTGAAGTAATCTTTAGCTGACCTGTTCTCTGATGTTTGTCTGTTTGCTTGCAGGTGAGATGTTGAGAATAACAGATGTGTGACCAGTCGACATCTGAACTGACACTGCCTGCACCGCTTATGAACTGAGGTAAAGACTGATAGTCAGCAGTGATGTGAGCGATGCGTGACCGTGATATCACAGCTCACTGTAATGCACTTCACATATACTACACAATACAGAGCAACTCTGGTACCTAAAATTCAGCACAGGTGCATCCTATTTCTCTGTGTCATCTTTAAGGTATTTCTACACTTCAGTTGCAGTTTTAATTTTCAGTCTGTGGAGCAAGTTAAGTTGAGTGGGGATGATTTGTAAAGTCGCAGAAATCAGAGGTGTCGATATAAGCTCTATCAGCTGAAACTGCTCCTATGGGCAGTAGAACTGAGTTGCCATTGAGAATGGCCACTGGCAGGACCTTCTGAATCTGGGACCTCTGAGACTGGACCTCCAGAGCTGAGAGCAGTGGGACCATCGAGTCTGGGACTGTCAAAAGCAGGGTTGCCAGGTTTTCACAACTAAATATTATGGTATCAGGATCACTTCAACCCCCCGGACATGAAAAACAACCTGTGGCAACACTGGCTACGTTAACATGCACAGTTGATGAATCTGAATGTAGTGTTTACATGAACACTAAATAAAGTGATCAGGGTTGATGCGCATGATTGTATGTCACAAGCTTCAAATCGGAATTGATTTTTTTACATGCACACCTCACAAATATAGAGTTTTTTCACTGTTTGCACGTAATAACCACTCTCCTACACTTTTTTTAACAGCAGAATTAATATTGATCTATTTCTGGATAAATATAAAGCTATGCCGAGCTGCTCATATTTATCACGCAGTAAAAATGACCCTCCCCACGCCCAAAATGGGTTGCCTGAGGATGAGAATCCACAACACTTCATTCAAAAGAAAGAACCGCTCATTCCGTGTGTCAGTTTCGGTTTTCAATCTGATTGTTTACATACACTCTGAATCGTATTAGAACAGGAATAAACCACCCCCTTCAGTCCGATCAGAATTTCATTCTGATCCAGCTCAATCGGATCGATTAGGGTGTTTACATGAAGGTTTTCAGTCCGATTGAACCGTCAATCCGATTACAAATTGATTATTTGGTTGCATATAAACGTAGCCACTGTTAAAGGGGTCATCGGATGCCCATTTTCCACAAGTTGATATGATTCTTTAGGGTCTTAATGAAAGTCTATAATATACTTTGATTAAAAATTCTCAATGGTTTTGTAAAACAACACCCTTTTTTCCTTGCCAAAATCAGCTCTGCAAAAATCATCTCATTCTGAGGGGTTGTTCCTTTAAATGCAAATGAGCGCTGCTCGCCCCGCCCCTCTCTTCTCTCTGCTGCTCTGACAGATTGTTTACAGATTGTTTAGCTTTAGCCGCTAAACTTGCTAACTATTTATTAGGAAAGGTGATTGCAGAGATTCATTAAAAAACCCTAAACTCACTTCTGCTGTAACTAGCACATTTTTGCGTGAACACAGACGGATTATGTAGATCGAGGTGCATTCCCTTCACAAACAAATGTAATCCACTGCATCTTCAGCAGCTCAGGTGCCGGGAGTAAATGACGATCACTACGTTCATTATTACATCCAGTAACACAACACCTCAATCGCTCAATCTGAGATATTCTTGTCTAACTTACATCCTTGCTCTGGCATCGAAACAATGGAGGTCTGAGACAGCTGTCAATCAACTATCGTGGGAGTGTCCTCTGTGGGTGTGACGGCACAACGACAGGCATCTGAGAATGACTCGATTTGAAAAAGGGGATATTATTTTTACAGATTAATTAAAAACCACTGCATGGATTTTTATCATTATAGGGTAGATTTGTACATACACTGCCAACACACATTAATGTTCAAACAACATGTCAAAGTGAACTTAGCATCCGATAACCCCTTTAAAGTAGCCCAATTCTGTGGGAGAACAGCAGACCTGGCAACACTAGACAAACGGGACCTACAGGACCAGAGCTCAGATGAGGCACGATCTCTCCTCCTCTGTCTCTTTAGCAAAAGCTGCTGTACACTCGGCCCTCAGCAGGGCAGCAGCTGCACAGAGAGAGACGGATTCATTCTCCTCCGTCTCTAGGTCATGGGATGTGGAAGGAAGATTGGGCTGAGAAGAAGCCTTTCTCTAAATAGGGCTGTTATAGCACCAATATGACCACATATGGACAGATAATCTGCAGCTGACTGTTTTTAATTGAAGTGGACGTTTGGTAGGGTTCTTCTTGTGGAGTTGTGTTCTTAAAGTTTTGTTTAAAGTTTTGATGAACTGTATATGTCTTAGGAAACATGTCACGTTGGTGTCTGTTGTACATGATCGTAAACCAGAAATAGTATACTGCCGTTCATTTACACCAGCTAATCAAATAGTCACTCACACAACCCACTTTAAAATAAATACTTTTCTTAATAAGGCCATGACTCTAATCTGCAGGATTTCTGTCTGTCTGTCTGTGTCAGCTAGTGGTGATGGCTGCAGATAGAGGTATAGTGGAAGACTGGCTCTCAGAATTCAAGGTGAGTCAAGCAGCATCTGCTGTTAATGGTTTGTGTGTGTGTGTTTCCAGGTGAATCAGACTGCTAGTTCAGGAAGGACGCAATGCCCTTGCTTTACCTTAGTGCATGAACACACTCAGGGTTGTTCATTCAGGAAGAACACTGTAATGTTGAGGTTCTCAACACGATGCTGGGATTGTTGACCGTTTCCTAATGCTATTTATTTATTTTTATTTATTTAGTTTTTTTAAATTATGCTCATTATGGGTTTTTTCTCTCACAGGCATTGTCTGAAACGCAGCTGTCTGGTTATGCTGGAGTCCTCCATCAGAAAAATACACTGGTACCGGCCCTCTACAGTGTCATCCAGGACCCTGACAGTGAGGTGAGAAGAGATCGTGGCCAAGCAGAGCATGAGCAGCAGTGAAGTTTCTGCCTCTTCATCTGTGTGCTCTGTGTTGTTCACAGCTGCTGGAGCCGGTGTGCCATCAGCTTTTCGAGCTGTACCGCAGTTCAGAGAACTGTCTGCGCCGCTTCACGCTGCAGTTCCTGCCCGAGCTGATGTGGGTTTACCTGCGCAGAGACAGACACAGCAGCGGCTGCATCGAGGCTCTTCTGCTGGGTATTTACAACCTGGTGCGTAGTCCATGGGCCATGCCATACACACACAGACCGCAGAAATATATACATTGGTGTTTGTATATGAAGGTGTTTGCAGTCACATTCACATCTAATTGTCAACAATCTTCATGAACCGTTTCAATCTGGTTTCTGGCCATCACACAGTACTGAAGTCACTTTATTAAAGGATTAGTTCACTTCCAGAACAAAGAGTGACAGATAATGTACTGACCCCCTTGACCAGTTTACAATAAGCACTTGTTTGCGTGTATACAGGACAATGTTTGAGGGCGCACACGTAATATCTGAGGGCGCGCAGAGCCACGATCACTATGTATATGGGAGAGGAAGCCAGCTGCAAGCCGAGAGGATTCGTACTGGCACCCTCTCATACAATAATGCACTCTTGACATTTACCATTAAAATAATGCCAAAGACAGCTTCAAATGAACTACGAAAACGAGAATAAGGCCGTAAAAGCTGGAATGCATTTCTTATTGCTTAAAATGAATGGAGACTGTCTCGTGTTTTTCTGTGGGTGCTCGATTATTTCCGTGGGGACTGGCGCCTATGCCTTTAGCGCTCTTTTAAAACATCCGCCATCTTTTCACACAAAACGAAACTACTCTGCGTGTCGTGCGCAAATGAAGCTGTTATATAAAACTGTGCATTATGCTGTACAGTGTTCATTTATCATCAGTTGTACAAGTCGTGGTACTCAAATACAGTTTTAATGATAATTAAAATATGAAACGGTAATACTAACCGTGGGGAATTTATCATGATTTATCGTCAAACCGGTAATCGTTACATCCCTAGTCTAGACAAGTGCACGTATGCATTAACAGTGCATTCTTTCACTGCATGATTCAGTCTATTAAAACACATTTAGAATGATCACAAATTCAAGACATTGGGGCAGAAAATGCATAGATTTATTCCACTTCATGTAATGAATGAATGTTACACGAAGAGTGCCATTTATTTATCCAAAAATTACCATGATTACAAATGTGATATTGATTCTTTTTTTACAAAAGTTCAGTAGACTAGAAGTTAATTAAGATACTTACGTTTTAGACACCCTATTGCCTGTTTTTACTCCATATTCCATATTTCATTTGGTCTTTGTTGGCGAAATTAGAAACATTCCAAACACAGCCACAGCACTGTTTTGCGTCTCTGAACATGACAGTGTTTCGTTTCTGAATGATTAAACCGTTTAAATGATTTGGTTCAATCACAGTGACTCACTTATTAACAGTGACTTGCTGCCACCTACTGGCGGTTTTAATCACACATTTAAAGTATCTTGTTATCATTTAAATAATTTCAGATATCAGTATTCAACATTGTATGTTTAATATAAACAATTATTTATGCATTTGTAACTGCAGGCTAAATGCATTCATGACCTTCATTAAACAGTGTGTAAATGCATCTAAACGCCACTTCAGATGCAGCTTCTGGTTCCTCTGCATTGCAAAGATGAATTTTATTGATACTGAGTTAATTTGCTTGGTAACAGCCCAAATGATTTATTATTCTAATTCACTGATATAGGTATCTTTTTAAAGGTTGAAATGCCCATAAAAGATCATTTTAAATTATTGGAAAAGATTAGTTACTATCAGTGTGAACTGACCACCACACAGAATATGAAGAATTTAAAATCTTTAGAAGTCAGCTGTCCACGGTAGTCTTTGAGTTAGCAGCACAATAACACACTCTGCAAAATATTGTCTAATTATCATTATTGATAAAATCCCCAGAAAATATTGAGATACTCAATTTTTTTTTTTTTTTTGTCAATATCACACACCCCTTTCTCTAACTTTTTAAAACGAAATCCCGACAAAACTAAATCTTGTTAGTTGGTCCCAAGCATCTTATTTCTCCTCAGTCAGATCTCTGTTTAGATATTGATGGTGTTATGGTCCTCACCAGCTGTCTGAAATCTGAGAGTGACATTTGTCTCTTTGCTCAGTTTTTTTAGCTCATATTAATAATTAAAGGTCATCATGTCCCCCAGTTGTAAAGATACTAAAACAATTATCCATGCCTTAATTACTTCCCAATCAGATTATCGCAGTTCCCTCTTAATTGGTTTACGCAATTAATGACCTAATGTTTACAACTTGTTCAGAAGTTCTGCTGCTCGTGTTCTCACACACACCAGTAAGCCTGTGGTACTTTATCAACTTCTTTGGCTCCCTGTTTAGTACTGCATACAGTTTAAAACTCTACTCTTGGTCTTCAAAGCACGTCATGGCCATCATATCTGCACACCTCTGTTAAAATGGTAGCTTTTTAAATAAAAAAACTAATCAATCTGTCATTTTTCACATTTAATGTAATACTGAAATGAACAGCTTTCACGTAACAAATGAATAAAAATTTTTAAGCCAAAAAAAGAAAAATAAAATGCTTAAGATAACCTGATTGTGTCACACTCATTACTGTTTATTTTGCAGGAAATTGTGGATAAAGATGGGAACAGCAAGCTGTTATCCTTCATGATCCCATCCCTGTCCAAGCCATCCATATATCATGAGGTAAAGAACAGCTCCGGTGTAAAATACTCACATTTTACACCTCGAAACTCAATGATTTACACTTCTGAGAATGAGAGACGTCAGTGTGGCACTTTCTTTACTTACTTTTTTGGTCATATTTTATTTTCATTATTTTTCATACTTTCAGGCCAACCAGTCTGACAAACGCACACACCCTGTCAAAACATACAGTAGTTACAGTCATCAGTAAGATTTTTTTTATTGGGTTCAGTGCCAACAACTTTTTTTTTCATTGTTTCAATGTACATGAGTTTTTGCACATTTGTACACATTTTGATCACTACGTGCTGCTGACCCCTAACCTTAGGTACCTTAAGGGCATGATGCCAATGATCCATACCTAGTTTCATAGTACTACGCCAGTGCATAGTAAAATGTAGTGTAGACACAATGTAAAACTGAAACGTTTCATTCGGGGCAGTCGTTGCCTTACATCATTTACATTTACAAATCAGTATTTATGAGTACTGTGAACTTATTTCATTTGAGCCCACTAAAAAACATGACAGCACATGAAACATTAATCCTGTGCTAAAAACATGAGATGGCACATCAGTCAACATTTACTCTTATTAAGGTGATGATATACAGGGCAACTTTTTGAGCATTATTCCTGACCGATGTTGCTTAGGTGCTTTCCCATTGGGAATGGACAGCAAATTTGTATTTAGATTGGTCGTGGGCCCTGTGTCTCACACGGTTGCCTGTTTACAGCAGCATTGCTCAAAAAGTTGCCCCATGTATCATCGTCCTGACAGTTTGAATTCACATAACATTTTTCTATTAAGTGCAATTAATTTTTAGTCGTGTTTACATGAAATGAACTTGTTTCTTTGAATAAACTGGACCGTTTATGCAGACATAGGAACACTGGGTATCTTTCGTCTCTGTTTGGCCCCAGGAATCTGCTGAATCTCATGAGTTTAAAGGTATTTGGTAATGTTAATTAGTGCATTAGTTAACATAAACTAACAGTGAACAAGATCTGTATGCAGCTTCAGTTAATATTAGTTAATTTCAACTATGCATTAACAAACTAACAGTTAGCACCTCTTTATAACATCACTTAATCTAGGTTTATGTTCTTCTATTCATTTTCATTTCTTAATATTCATGATGCTCTCTGTATTACATACCATGAACTTAAAAAGAAGGCTTGACACAGAGCGCATCACTTAATTAATATTTAAAAAGCGGTTTATTAAGCTCACTGTACATTGGAAACCATCTGAACATCACATAATGTGTTTCTAATGTTTGCTGGCTCCTTACTAACAATTGTTGAGGAAAAGAATAAAGCCATTCGATTGCTGACAGATACAAAGGCTCCTGGAGTAAGTCTGAAGCACTCAGGGCTGAGGCAAACGTCCTACTGAATCGACTCCACAGGCTCCTGCACTTGATCTGGCACTTGAGACACGCTCCATCTACGTGGAATAAAGCCGCTGTCGTGCCGCTATTGTAGAAGGGCAACGGTCAGTAACGTAAGACCTGCCTGGGGTGGGTGTGGGAAATGCACATTATCTCCAGATCAACACAACAACAGCTTTGTGACTGATCTGATGTTCGTCGATGACAGGCCACACATCACCGAATGCTGAATGCTATCACCATACAGCCTGAAGATCAACAGTCCTCACATCAGATGTCACGCAGGCCATCATTCGTCTCAACAGAGTCCAAGTAAAACATATGCAAGAGTCCAGATACTTGGTAACACTGGTCCGAGAGCAGTGGCTGCCACAGGACCCAGGCATGATGCCTCTTTGAAAAATGCCAGTGTTTCAAATCAATACCAAACACCACCTTTTCCTCATCAAAAAAGAGTTTTTCAACATTAATAATAGGGTCATTCTGTGTCAAATCAATCAAATTTTAAAAACTTCCCTGGTTCAAATGATTGATTTTGCTGATATCTTTTCTGAAGAAGGACAGACATGCAGTGTTGGGGAAAGTTACTTTTAAAAGTAATGCATTACAATTTTAAGTTACTCCTTTAAAAAAGTAACTAATTATGTAACAGTTACTTTTTATATAAAGTAATGCGTTACTTTACTTTTGCATTACTTTTTAAATCTGGGCAGGGCTTGCTTGTTTGTTTTTAGTATAAAAAGTTCTGTTTTTGGCAAATGTAAGAAAAAAAAATTCAACTCTTCAGCAATAAAAAAAGGAAACCAAATGTTAGATTATCTTGAGTAATTTTAGCTTATTAGTATGGTTGAATGGGATCATCGAAGGTCAGCAGCAAAGACACTGGTTAATAAAATGGGATTAAATGCATAAAGGATATTTGTATTATTTAACATATTTAATTATTGCAGGTTTGCTGAGTTTGCATTTCACTGTTTTTATTCATTTTGAGGAATACTAAATCAGTTTTTTGTGAGTCAGATGAATTAATGCCTGTTCGCTTTTATCCTAGAACTAACGTCTTACTCCTGATTTCTCTCAACATGGGGACAGGAGAGCTTTTAATCAATAAATGGGGGGAAAAGTAACTAGCGTTACTTATTTGAAAAAAGTAACTCAGATATTTTCTTTTGCTAGTTACTTAGAAAAAGTAATACGATTTTGTAACTTGCGTTACTTGTAATGCGTTACCCCCAACACTGCAGTCATGTATAGTGATGAAAGCCAAAATTTTAAATGTTGTGGATAAATATTTACTGAGAAATTCACTATTTTGTAGAGGGGGTCAACTATTTTGTAGATGGCACCATCATAATGTTGACTTCAGCAATCTTTGTTGCATTGTGTGCCAGTGGTGACCATTCAAAAATGGGGAGTTTTTCTCCAAAGTTTGCATTCCTTTAACTCAAGAAGTATTAAAGATATCTTAATGCCCTTTTAGATATTGGGTCTTAATATTTTTTTTCTGTTGGCGTCTTCATTTTTAAGGCCCGATATAGTTTGGTTCCAGAGATATTGGAACTTCAATATGGCTCCAGGAGTAAATTGTGAACCTCTGGTTGAGTTGACACAGAATGACCCAGTAGAGATAACTCATGTTGGTCAGACCACAGCATCAGGAACACGGCCGATGCTCAGATGGGACCACAGTCAGTGACCACAAAAAAAACATGTTAAAAGGTTCTATCTATGAATGCATTTGCAAAAACCACCTACAGTGAGATGACATTATATTCCTCAGCCCGCAACCACTTAACATCAAAAGAAAAATAATTGACTCTGATCCCTTAAATTCTTAAACAGTAATGCACACTGGATAGTAATGTGGTCACAATTAGACGTGTTGTGGCCGTTACAGGTCGAGTGTGCATTGATTCTCAATAACTCAACAGCCTGTGGTCATTTATTCTTACATAATAAATGCAAGTCTGTACTATGTAACCTGAATGAAAAATCATGATCTGGAACAATAATGGAAATTCTAAAGTGCTTTTTCTCATGATACCAGGTAAATGTTGTATTTCCTAGCTTTGGAAATAGTCCAGTAAACACTGCTGATTGGGACTGTAGATGTTAGTGAAAAAGTGGAGAAAACTATGCTTTAGAGCAGTGCTTCTCAACTCCAGTCCTCGGGGCCCACTGCTCTGCCCGTTATGTATGTTTCTGTCAGTTCAGTCAGTTCACGGTCAGTTCAGTTCAATATCTTTCTTCAAACGAGCTGATGATCTGAATCAGGTGCGTTAAATGAGGGAGACACACAAAATGTGCGGAGCAGTGGGTCTCGAGGACTGGAGTTGAGAAGCACTGCTCTAACAGACCTGTGCCAGACAGCCAGGAAAGAGACGTGAGCATTTGGTGAGAAATAAAGAGAGATTCTTACTGAGTGCAGTGTGTGTTGCCTGTTCCGTACTGTTACAACAGAAAAATATAAGAAAATCATCTGGAGGAGCAGAAAACAGGAAATATATCACAGAAATCCAATGATACCAGTGAAATAAATACAATAACAAATGTCATAGATGGATAAAAATAGAGCAGCTCATTCAGTCAAACTGAGAGATAAGGACTATTTGTTGTACAGCCGTATTAATTGAAATGATTTGTTTCAGGCCTTTTCAATAGCAGTTCCCTGAAGCAGAAGTGCTGATGCCATATTTGAGCACTATAGCTGCCTTTCTCAGAACTGTAGTGGCATCTTTGGTTCATGAGCTGCAGTCTCATTTGTCTGACATGTTACTTATTTGGCCGTCTGGTTCTCTAATTCTTTTCATTTCTTCTGTTGTAGATTCTTCTTCTTTATTTTTTGCCTTTGTTTCGGAAAGGGTTATAATTAGGTTATATTTAGATAAATTGAGAATCATGATTTTTTTTTTTTTTTGTTTCAAATAAAGATCACGATTCTCCCACTATTCTGAGCTAAGCAAAATAGTATGTAATTTACCAGAGGCTGTGACAGAATATTAATTGCCTCATTCTATTCAAAAAAAAATTTGAATGAATGATTCAATAGCTCACTCATACGTAATTCACTGAATTAATCAGCGTTTTTGAACGAATCTCTGGAGTGAATGATTCAATCACGAATATGTTTTTTTTTTACCAGTCACTTGTCACCAACTAGTGTCAAAACGATGTAATCAACATTAATCAACAGATGTTATTTGCCAGTTTGAAGCAAAAAATTACTTTCAAAAGATGATTTGCTCCATTTTGATCACTACCATAGACATCCAAACTATAGGCTTTTAATTCTGTGATGTACTTGTATGAGTGTAAGGCAGGTGGTTGAATAGACTGCTTGTGAAGCTGTTTCGTACCTAAACATGAAAGCTGCTCTCTCTGTTTTACTGAATTAACAGACACCGACGAGTCATTTAGAAACAGGATTGTGTGGGTGTTTGAATCGAGATCGCAGTCTTTTGATCGTGCAGCCCCTAGTTATAATTGTGTTAGGTGGTGAAACTAGAGCATGATTGAGTGAGAAGTCATGCTGCTCATATTAGCACAAGTGTTGTAATTATTGTGGGAGTGCCAATCAATATTCACTAACTTTCCGAAATAGCCACAGGGCAGTGCTGCTTTCACTATGTGTTTAGTGTTAGCAGCACAATGACTACACACACCAGAGCCAACTGCATAAACTAGTCTTTAGTGTGCACCTAAAGAAATCAAGAACTAAGATGCAGGATTGATGCTCCTAAAAGTCAGACTTAACCCAACTCAGCTCAGTTTGGCATATCAAGCATCAGTGATCATTATTTAATGGCTGCTTTAATGATGCTTCCCGACCCTTGTGCTGGGGATCCCTCAACAGTGCACGCTTCAGAGATTTCCTTTGGCCTGAAGCAGGTGTGTTTGACTGAAGAGACGTGTGAAATGTGCAGTGCTGAGCAGCTCCAGAAACAGGGATGAGAAGCACTGCTGTATAGATGTGCTAACAGTTAGCATCTGTGTGGTGTCCCTAACCTCCGTTTAGTGTCACTGTGTGTGTGTGTGTTCGTGTTCATGTGTTCAGCCGTCTAGTCTGGGCTCCATGGCTTTGACTGAGGGAGCTCTGTGTCAGCATGACCTGATCAGAGTGATCTACAGCGGCCTGCACCCGCAGAGAGAGACCGTCACTGCCCAGAACAGGTCATTGTCCTGATAACACTGTTTTTTCTCAAAGGAAGGATTTGTGAAATTAACCCACAAATGTGTGCTTAATCTGTAGTGTCCATACACACTCAAGGCACTTGCTGCTAATGGATGTCTGTGTACAGGTGATGTTTTTTATGATGTGTGTCTGCAGGTTTGAGGTGCTGTGTTTCCTGATGCTGTGCTATAATTCGGTGGTGGTCTACATGCCCCCCTCATCACACCAGGCCGTCTGCAGAATGAGCTCACGGTGAGATCTCATCTCTCATCCTCTCTCTGAATCGAGAGCCAGTAGTTACAGTTGAGATCAAAAGTTTACATACACCTTGCAGAATCTGCAGTGTGAATTTATTTGACCAAAACAAGAGGAATCATACAAATTGCATGTTATTATTCATTTAGTACTGACCTGAATAAGATATTTCACATAAAAGACATTTACACATAGTCCACAAGAGAAAATAATAGTTGAAATTAGAAAAATGATCCTGTTCAAAAGTTTACATACACTTGATTCTTAATACTGTGTTGTGACCTGAATGAGCCAGAGCTGTGTTTTTGTTTAGTGAAAGTTGTTCATAAGTCTCTTGTTTGTCCTGAACAGTTAAACTGGTGCTGTTCTTCAGCAAAAAAATACTTCAGGTCCCACTAATTATTTGGTTTTTCAGCATTTTTGTGTGTTTGAACCCTTTCCAACAATGACTGTATGATTTTGAGATCCATCTTTTCACACTGAGGACAACTGAGGGACTCACATGCAACTATTACAGAAGATTCAAACACTCACTGATGCTCCAGAAGGAAAAACCATGCATTAACAATCGAGGGATAAAAACTTTTTGAATGATCAGGGTAAAGTTCACTAATTTTGTCCTCTGGAAACTATCTGTAGATTCTGTAGGGCAGTACTTAATGGAAAAAAATATGATATTTTGGCAAAGTAAGAAAAATGTACACATCTCCATTCTGTTCAAAAGTTTACACTCTGGCTCTAAATGCATGGTTTTTTCCTTCTGGAGCATCAGTGAGTGTTTGAACCTTCTGTAATAGTTACATATGAGTCTCTCAGTTGTCCTCAGTGTGAAAAGATGGATCTCAAAATCATACAGTCATTGTTGGAAAGGGTTCAAACACACAAAAATGCTGAAAAACCAAAGAATCTGCAGGAGCCTTTTCTGTAGAACAGCAGCAGTTTAATTGTTCAGGACAAACAAAGACTCATGAACAGCTGTAATAACAACAACAAAAAAACACAGCTGTGGATCATTCAGATAACAACACAGTATGAAGAAACAAGTGTATGTAAACTTTTGAACGGGGTCATTTTTATAAATTTTTATAAAATAATAAACTATTATTTCTCTTTTGTTGACTACAGAGACATAATCGGAAAACCACGCCCTCCGGGGGGAAAACAATCCAACGCTCTCCATTGACTTTGTATTGCAGGAAGCTACCTCTCTTTCATTTCTGATGAAAAACAGAACAATGTCTAAAAGCTGCTGTGTGACAAGGTGTACAGTAAACAAGCTAAAAAACCAGTACTATGTTTTTATAAGCTTTCGACCTTAAAAACGAGTGTTTAAGGACACAAAAGTGCACAACATGTCATACTGACTCAGCATGCTTTCAGTGACAAGTTCATTATGCCGGCTGACTCTAAAACCTCCACCTTCCCCAGCTCCACCTGTATAGATGAGTTTGAACTGCTTTAAATGGCTGGTTGGTATTCACTGTGCAGCAGCAGCTTTGAGTTCCTCTAAACCCTCCACCTTCCCCAGCTCCACCTGTATAGATCTGCTATGTTATTTGTGCAGCAGCAGTGTGTCTTAAATATTCACAGCACTGTATCACTGTACTGCTTTGGCAGTAGCAAGTTCCTGTCCAGCAGCAATAATCTGCAACTACAACAATAACCTACAGCAGCAGCAGCGTAGCAGATCTATTCTGCCAAGACCAAATACATTAACATTATCATTTACATTACCATGCTAAAATCTTCCGAGAGTTGTCATGGAAGAATTTTTTTTTTAACCATGTTAAAGGATTATTTCACGACCCTATGTAAACCTGAGAGGAGGAAATATATTGAGAAACTCAGTTTTATTGGTCTATGTCAGTGCTCATTTTCCATACCTTCCTTTTGCTGGAGAAATGATCCAGCTGAATGGCCAAACGTGAAGTATCCTGATATTCACAACTATTTTTTGTCCTTAAACGCTCGTTTTTTGTCAACAGCTTATAAAAATGTAGTTCTGGGTTTTTTAGTTTGTTTACTGTACACCTTGTCACACAGCAGCTTTCAGACATTGTTCTGCGTTTTGTTTTAAGTCAGAAATGACAAGGAGGCAACTTCCTGCAATACAAAGTCAAAGGACAGTGTTGGATTGTTTTCCCCCATTGTGGGCATGGCCTAAATGCGCTCTCTAAGTAAATGTCTTTTATGTGAAGTATCTTGTTCAGGTCAGTACTAAATAAAAAATAACATGCCTTTTGTATGATCCCTCTTATTTTGGTAAAATAACATTTTGCGGATTCTGGAAGATGTATGTAAACTTTTGACTTCAACTGTATGTTAGAAGAAGGCCTGCTGTCATGGGGCTTTCACTTTGCCCACCCAAGTGAAACACTAGCATAAAAGAAATGCAATGGGAATACAGTCGTATCTGAGCACAAATGTCATTTTAGCCAGACACACTACAATTTTTGTTGTTAGCTTTGGCTTACGGTCACGTTCAGGACGAAGTGTTATGTTGACTCTCCTCACCAGCCCTAGAGGTTTGGACAGGAGATGAATGTGGGCTGGTGTGTTCGTGCAGAGCCGTTGATCTCATGTGTCTGATGTGTCAGGTTGTGCGTGTGCGGCTTTCCCCGTCAGCAGCTGAAGGCCTGGACGGCTCCCTGCATACGTGTGGTGTTGGACCCAGAGTTCATGGTGCAAATGCTTGCTGCTGTCTATCATGCCATGTAAGTGTGAACACAAGCAGAGACGACTCATTCCTTCCAGACTCAAATGAGTGTTGTCAAACAGTTGCATGTCAAGGGTGAACTTGCCACAAGGTGGCGCTATTTACAAGCTTGTTTTTACGTTTTGTGGATCAAGCTGTTAGTAATGCCTGATCAGGTTTGCTCTGGTGTTTTAATACTATATTTGTGTATGAATGGACGTGTGTTTGTGACAGATATAACGGCGAGTGGGATGCGGGGAGAGAGGCTTTGGATGACATCCTGTACAGAGCTCAGCTGGAGCTGTATTCGGAGCCGCTGCTGGTATGATTCAGACACCTTTGGCTGTGGATTATTCTCTCTGCTGCTAGTCAGGCTTTTTTACCCGCTCTGTGCCTCTGTGCTGTTTAGCTGGGCAATGCGATGAGGAGCTCTCTGCCTGACAGCGCTCCGGACGGATCTCAGGGGAAGAAGGTCCTGCAGGTGGAGGTCACTCCTACCATCAGACGAATTTCCCACTGCGCCATCACAGCTGCATCCATCCGCAGACTGCGCTGGAAGAGAGAGGGTGAGGTGAACACACACACACACACACACACACACACACACACACAGTCACCTGACCGTATCTAACAAACACTGGACGATTCCTCCTGGATCACTTCCTACATCTACACCTCCTTCATCTCATCAGACCAGGGTGTCCAAACCTGTTCATTGTCCTGTAGAGTTTAGCTGGACTCCGCAGAACTCCAGGATCAATACTGGACAACCCTGCATTAGACCCTAAACCTGTCATTATCATACATATTTGATTTTTTTTTTTTTTTTTCCCGAAGTCCACTTATAATGTAGAGGTATTTTGTGTCAAACATAGTCATAATTTTTGTTTTCCCATATTTCAAATTTCCCAGCAGCTTTCCTTTTTTTATTTATTTATTTTTTTTGCTACTGTACTTTGAAGACTTGCAGTGCTTTTAGATCTTAAGTACACCCCATGAAAAGTTTTATACTTTTGCATATGTGGGCATATCAGAACTGAAACGTTATTTGGGCAGTATTGATAGGTGAAGGTAATAAAATGTAACAAATAATGATGAAAACTGTGAATATGTGTCTTATAATCAGTTATCAGTTTTCTGTCGTATATCAACCAAAAGTAAAAACCTTTGCCCATTCCCCCAGAATTCCTTTAACCGTGTGATTTTGTTTCATGTAGCATTTCAGTCAGACTGAGATATTTGAATCAGCCGTTTCTTCTGATCCACTCATTTGTGGATTTGCATGCATGGTTTGGACATTATGATGTCTTCTCAAGCTGCTTTGGATAATGTGGAATTCATAGTTGACCTTATGGTGGCAAGTTTGCTGCACCCTAAAGCATTGAAAATCATATAAGAATTTTAAAAGAGCACTTGATTAAACAAGAATTAGATTAAAAACTTGCAAGACTAAGCTTAAAAAACTGCCATTAGATTGCCATTTGTTTGAAACCTCCTCTGTTTGTAGATTATTGTACATGCAGTGGAATTGTGATTTAAATAGCTTGGAACTGGCTTTAAATCTCTCTCCAGACAACAGCCCCAAGCCTTCTGAGGGGCTAATTTAGCTCATTTCATCGGGGCTTGATGATACTATGTACATAAATGCATTTGACCAAAGCAAGCCAGTTTACTGAATTTTATGTAAGCTGTGTGTCACACTTGAGCATTGAGATGTGTGTTAGAGCCTGCATTTCAGTCCGAGGCCGATGGGCCCCAGCCTCTAGGGCTGGGCTTCGGGACAATTTTTACAACATAACTCAGATGCGGGCTAGGCAACGTGCCTGTTTTAAGCTTCTCCTTATTTTTATATTTTAGACATCCATCAATTAAGGTGAAAAAAAATTGCTGCACTGGTGCAAACAGCACAAGACCGTGCTACCGCTGTCAAGAGCGGCTCTGAACGCGCCTTCAGAGCAGCTGGAAGAGATCCGTGTTCAAGCACATACAATGGGCTAAAGCTTGCCGCAAAGCACCGGCAAAAGCAATTTTAATTATTGTCGGGGGAAATGGTAAAGAGGTATTCAAATTATTTATTAATAAACTAGTGTTCTCTGACTCAGTGTCGCAAAGATGAAGTTGATGATCCTGACTCGCCATCTCCTCATTGGATGAGCCTTTAGAGAGAAATGCATCTTTACGGTTTACATAATGAAACAGTTTTTGTTTTTGATTACATTTTTTTAAGTAGTAATCCAAAGCTTTCTATAGATATATTTATCATGTCTGTAAGACAAGTAGTCGTCGAGTTTTGGTTCATCATTGTGAAGCGCTCCTGTTCAAGACAGAGACGGAAGAAAGCACATCTTGTTTGATTTCTTTATTTTATAAAAGCACAACATTTTGTTGATATTGTGAGTGCACACATAAAAGTAGACACTTTTCTGAATGCTGTATTACTCTTACCTTTATGAGCAAAAATGATGGTGCATTTTAAGTTGTTTCAAATGCAAGTGTTTGCACTGGAAAGTGCACTTTAGCTTCCACTCTTCGCATAAACCATTGGATATGCATTCAATAGCACACATTTATCTAGGTTAAACGTTTAAAAACATTGTGATGTGCTTGAACTGTTTTAAATCTATAGATTTTATTTTAGGCAAGTTGTGATAATTTGAAGAGGCTAAATTGATCAAACATACACTACCGTTCAAAAGTTTGGGGTCAGTAAGACTTGTAATAGTCTTTAAAGAAGTCTCTTATGCTCATCAAGGCTGTATTTATTTGATTAAAAATATAGAAAAAAAAACAGTAATATTGCAAAATGTTTTTACAATATAAAATAATGTTTTTTATTTTAACATACTCTAAAATAGAATTTATTCCTGTGATGAAAAGCTGAATTTTTATCAGCTGTTACTCCAGTCTTAAGTGTCACATGATCCTTCAGAAATCATTCTAATATGCGGATTTATTACTAGAATGATCAGTGTTGGATAATATCAACAGTTGTGCTGCCAAATATTTTTTGGAACCTGTGATTTATTTTTTTTTTTTTTCCCAGGATTCTTTCATGAATAACAAGTTTAAAAAGTATAGTGTTTATTCAAAATATAAATATTTTATAACAATGTAAATTATTTATTATTAACTTTTAATAAACTTTTAATTATTAACTTAATACATCCTTGGTGAATAAAAGTATTAATTTCTTAAAAAAAACAAAACAAAAAAAAAAACAATAAAAACGTACTGACCCCAAACTTTTGAACGGTTCCTGGTTCTGGAATCAATGGGATTTGATTCCAAGAATCGATTCCTCACTGTTGTTTTCGATTCTTTTTCAGTTCTTGTGTTTTAGATTGGGGGAACCTAATTTCACAATGACTGCAGGATAAAGGTCGTAGAAAGTAGCCTTGTCATAATATAAAGCTTCATTTGTAAAAATTACAATACATTTCTGTAGCTCTGATTTTAATTAGTAATTTTAATTTTATTCTACATTGCCCATGAAATTAGTCATAGCCCACAGCTCAGCAGTGGACATGTGTTTATTGCGTAAATGAAGAGGGAAATAAATAAAGATGGAAATAAGATCAAGACCCTTGATCTATTCTGTCATGCAGCGCTCTAAACTGTGGACAACATGAGCCAGTTCCACCGTAAAATGAATCAGATGTCTAATCACTATTAGCAAGAGGCAAATTAATGGGTGCTTCTCAAACAAAAGGCTGTATCCTCAAACTCAAGACGAGCTCAGTACCGACTCGTTTTCATTCAGTTTATTTTCGTGAATCAACGTTCAGCAACGTTTGATGACATAGCAGCTGAGACATGCAGCCTTCCATTTGAGAGGCACCCATAGATACGCTTTGTTGAACTGAATACGGCTCTGAATGAGGAGTCGATTGAACTTGATGGGATCGATTCCAAACTTTGGAATCGACTCTCAAGACTCATCGAGACATCTTGGCAATGGACACTTTCTCTCCTGCAGCAGTAAATGCGACACTGTGCTGCTCTGACTGTGAAGACTATAAAGGTGTTCCTTTGACGTCTTCCAGATGGAGAGTATTTCCTTCTGCAAGAACAGATTTGTGAATAAAAGACCAGGGTTGTGGACATGTGTCATTTTAAAGACGTCATTTCACAGTTGTGTAATATGTGACACATTCTGCTGTCACAGGCATGAGAGTTGTGTCATCTGTCAGAGAGTTTCACTGCCAAGGGCTTTACACACAGCACAGCTGAACTGAGTTGAAATTTTCACAGACGTGCTGGGTCTTGTGCAGTTTCTAATCCAGTTGAACCGGAATGTTCCTGCTTTTCCTGTGGTTTACAGGCAAGTAAGGGCTAGGCCAAGAGCTCTATAAGGAACTGCAGAGTGCAAATGACTTGTCACTGCACACAACAGAAGCAGTTGTACACTCTGTGGGCAGCTTGGTGAACCTAGATCATCATCTTTGTGTAACTCTCACAGAGATGCACAATTCTGTAAAAACCTCTCTCATTAACTCTATGAGCAGGTTTTTCAATAGCATCTTGAAGGTGTTAAATTACGGCTTAAAACAGTTACATACAACATTTCCTGCCAAAAAGAAGTAGTGTCACTGTGCTGCCAGTTCACTCTTGCTCCATGTTGAGTCAACGCCCAGCCAAAATCCCTTCACCTGCCACTACAGTTCCTCTGGAACTGAAACCACCATTGAAATCAAAACCCTCTTGGTGCTGCTCAGCTGTTCAGTAAGCGCTGTGCCTGTTGTCCAGTCATGCAAATTAAGATTGGGTACTAAATGCAGTAAACTGCAATCCAGTTTGCACAACAGCCACCTCATTTCAGTGGCTTTAAGGCCTTTCCACACTGAGCGCAAAAAAATTAAATGAACATCGGAGGCGATTATGTGCTGGAATAAAACAACTATTCCTATGGATGCTTCCACAGATCACGAACATTCACACACCGAAAATGCAGTTTTTTTTTTTATTTGTTTTGTTTGTTTTTTTTTCAACCAGTCCAACGAATCTTTTTCTTTTTACAAAGCGAAAACACGGGCTGTCCAATAAGATTTGAGCATTACGTCACATGCCCGGAGCAGCTGCTGTTGCACAAAAGTACTAGAGTGGTGGCACTGTTTAAAAAACCAGTGTAAACAAACACAGAAGAAGAGTATTCCATGAAAGAGGATGGTGAGCTCATTAGTATCTGGGAACAGATTTATTCTCACATTTTTTTAATACAGAATATGATATCTTTAAATTTTCCACTGAATTATGTGATCTGAAGAGCACTGTCCATTTTCTTCCATGTGCGTGAGTATTATATGAGTCAGAGCACATTCACTCTAGATCTGTCAATCATGTGATCGTATCTACTGTTATTGCATAAGAAAAAAATGAAACATTTTCTGTATACATGAAACATGAAAGCAAATAGACATGATTATGACAATGTATTTTCTGCATTTGTTTTATGTAGCTCATGATATTTTTATAACAATAAAGGATGTTTATGACAAATGATAAGCAGTGTAGCATTATGAAACATACAAAGAGTGCATAGTTTGTGTTTCTGGTGTAGAACCAAACTTTATTTAACTTTAACTTAATGTTGTATATTGAGCAGCGGACAATGTTAAATATATTTATTCCATGGAATGTCTGGATACTGGATTCTGATTGGCTGGCAGGTATGCAGTAAAACCGTTTAATGCACAGGTAGCTCCAGGTCAGTTTAATCACCATTTTACAGTGGGTACGGAAAGTATTCAGACCCCCTTAAATTTTTCACTCTTTGTTATATTGCAGCCATTTGCTAAAATCATTTAAGTTCATTTTTTTCCTCATTAATGTACACACAGCACCCCATATTGACAGAAAAACACAGAATTGTTGACATTTTTGCAGATTTATTAAAAAAGAAAAACTGAAATATCACCTGGTCCTAAGCATTCAGACCCTTTGCTGTGACACTCATATATTTAACTCAGGTGCTGTCCATTTCTTCTGATCATCCTTGAGATGGTTCTACACCTTCATTTGAGTCCAGCTGTGTTTGATTATACTGATTGGACTTGATTAGGAAAGCCACACACCTGTCTATATAAGACCTTACAGCTCACAGTGCATGTCAGAGCAAATGAGAATCATGAGGTCAAAGGAACTGCCTGAAGAGCTCAGAGACAGAATTGTGGCAAGGCACAGATCTGGCCAAGGTTACAAAAAAATTCTGCTGCACTTAAGGTTCCTAAGATCACAGTGGCCTCCATAATCCTTAAATGGAAGACGTTCGGGACGACCAGAACCCTTCCTAGAGCTGGCCGTCCGGCCAAACTGAGCTATCGGGGGAGAAGAGCCTTGGTGACAGAGGTAAAGAAGAACCCAAAGATCACTGCGGCTGAGCTCCAGAGATGCAGTCGGGAGATGGGAGAAAGTTGTAGAAAGTCAACCATCACTGCAGCCCTCCACCAGTCGGGGCTTTATGGCAGAGTGGCCCGACGGAAGCCTCTTCTCAGTGCAAGACACATGAAAGCCCGCATGGAGTTTGCTAAAAAACACCTCCAAGATGGTGAGAAATAAGATTCTCTGGTCTGATGAGACCAAGATAGAACTTTTTGGCCTTAATTCTAAGCGGTATGTGTGGAGAAAACCAGGCACTGCTCATCACATGTCCAATACAGTCCCAACAGTGAAGCATGGTGGTGGCAGCATCATGCTGTGGGGGTGTTTTTCAGCTGCAGGGACAGGACGACTGGTTGCGATCGAGGGAAAGATGAATGCGGCCAAGTACAGGGATATCCTGGACGAAAACCTTCTCCAGAGCGCTCAGGACCTCAGACTGGGCCGAAGGTTTACCTTCCAACAAGACAATGACCCTAAGCACACAGCTACAATAACGAAGGAGTGGCTTCACAACAACTCCGTGACTGTTCTTGAATGGCCCAGCCAGAGCCCTGACTTAAACCCAACTGAGCATCTCTGGAGAGACCTAAAAATGGCTGTCCACCAACGTTTACCATCCAACCTGACAGAACTGGAGAGGATCTGCAAGGAGGAATGGCAGAGGATCCCCAAATCCAGGTGTGAAATCTTTCCCAAAAAGACTCATGGCTGTATTAGATCAAAAGGGTGCTTCTACTAAATACTGAGCAAAGGGTCTGAATACTTGGGACCATGTGATATTTCAGTTTTTCTTTTTTAATAAATCTGCAAAAATGTCAACAATTCTGTGTTTTTCTGTCAATATGGGGTGCTGTGTGTACATTAATGAGGGAAAAAAAAGAACTTCAATGATTTTAGCAAATGGCTGCAATATAACAAAGAGTGAAAAATCTAAGGGGGTCTGAATACTTTCCGTACCCACTGTATATAATGCGCTGCTTTAATTGATGCACACAAACGCACACACAGAAAGAAAGAGAGAGAGAGAGAGGTCAGAGATCGCACTGCGCTGCGCACATACATAAACTTGTTGTCAGCCCTTCCCCACTATTCTCATTAATAAAATAGCCTAGATACTAGATCGCTACATTATATTCCTTAGCAACGAAGTGGTAAAATCACTGTTTTTGAATAAATTTGTTGTTTGTAGAGAGAGACGCGCAGACGCACAGCCTGCAGGCAGGTACACACACAACTGTCATCTCTCTCTTTCTCTCTCAGTCGATTGATAATTTACTGAAATAAATGCTATAATTCATTCAAATAAATGTGATCTTACCGCACTATTTCATCTCTGTGTCTGATTTGTAGCAGGCAGAATGCTAGAGCTGCATGTCATAACTGACGAAAATAACCATCTTTTTTACCCATTCGGTCAAATATTGCACTGCAAAGAGCAATACTACTTTTAACTCATCTATAACTTGGCAAATGACCATGGAATAAGCAGGATAATCAATGGCTTGCCTTGCTTTAAAGGATTTCAAATGCACTTCTACAAAATCCTTTAATACAGAGCAAACCGTTGATTATCCCTTACATATGAGATACATATCTTAGAAAAAAATACATTGTTGGTCAGCACCACCTAGCGTGCAGGCGTGAATTAGCAGGTAATCACTTGTTTCGCCCTTGGTGTGAAAGCACCGCTAATTGGCGATTTGCCTCGCTTTTTTCGCATCGCACTCAGTGTGGAAAGGCCTTGAAACCTCCTCGCCCCTATACAATTCTGAAGTGGTATATTGCCCTCGTATTTAGAATCATTTCTGCTCTGTGAGTTGATGTCTCCTCTTTGGAGTTTGGACTCTCATCTGTTTAGGCTCTAAAGCAATGTCAGTATCAAAACAAAGACTGTCATCACCCCAAATGATCACCCTCTCTTGTACCTTACAAAGTCTACAATGTCCTGTTGGGGTGAAAGCCCACTCCACAAAAGGGATGGCTGCTTTGTGGGCATAGTCGATTGGCGTGCTCATTCAAGATGTATGCCTAGCAGCAGGCTGGTCTTCACCAAAAACTTTAATTCTGTGTCACATATTGGCACACAGAGAATGTTCTGATCTTCAGAAACCCTGTAGTGACATGCGTGTGTAACTTCCAAAACCCTAATATACCATTACTGGTTATTATGTCTGACTGATTTTTGACAAATTTGAGACATGCCTCATTATGTTTTAGACAGCAGTGGTTTCTTTTATGTTGTCCTTTCATGAACACCAATCGTCTTTAGTGGACACATTTACAAAGACTTGGACAGTTTAAAGAGTGGAGGCCTTCGATATTATTCTTGATTTCAGAGTTGTTATTGTGGTCTTAGAGTTTCCAGGATGCCTGCTCATAAGAAAAGCAGCGACTCTCCAGAATTTTCCACATTTGAGCGTCTTACTGTTGATTCTGTAAAAGGGATCAAGGTGTGGCTCTCAATAACCAGCCTTTGTTGGGAAGATCAGATTTGTCAGTAAACAAAGCTTTGTGTGCATTTATTCAAATGCCAGGGCACCTGTGCGACCCATGCTTCTCATCTCATCTCCTTTGTTGATTCCAGTAAGCTTTTGGAAAAGTTGTAGGGCAGGGGTATGGCAAACTCAGTCCTACTGAGTTTATCTCCAACCCTGATAAAACTTACTTGCCTTTGGCCTTCTAGTAATCCTGAAGACGTTGATTAGCTTGTTTATGTGTGTTTGATTAGGGTTGAAGCTGAACTCTGCAGGACTGAGTTTGCCCATCCTTGTTGTTGGGTGACGGTTTAGAGAAGTCATAAGGAAGGGAATACAAAGGAGGGGACGTGACGTGATGTATGATGTTCCATACTCGGAATTTGTGCTCTGAATTTCACCCATCCAAGTGCACACACAGCAGTGAGTAGTGAACAAACACACACACACCACAAGCACACACCCGGAGCAGTGGGCAGCCATCTCAAGGGTCTCACCTTAGTTGTGGTATTGAGGGTGGAAGAGAGCGCTGGTCATTCACTCCCCCCACCGACAATCCCTGACGGTACCAAGACTTGAACCCGTGACCTTTGGGTTACAGATCCAACTCTTTAACCATTTGGCCACTCCTGCCCCTAACACAGAGGTTCACTTACTTTTTCCAGCCTACCTTGATCACTCAGTGTCTTCAACAACATTTTAAAAAGTGCAAAGGTTTCTGTATTATTCGAGTCAGATTGTTTTTGTCTGTAATTGTGATGTGAAACTTTTTTCCACTAAAGCTCAAATCCTTACATGCCATGCCAATACAAGATCAGTACCTAATATGAATAAAAATGACTTTTCATGTGGTGTACATTTCACAGCACTGACTTCATGTCAGTTGAGCAACATGCATGGAGTCAGACACATTCCAGTGTTTATTGAAGTTAGTGATCTGACAATAAAAATTTTGAGCAATAGTATTAGTGATCCATGCCTTAGCAGAAACCACCAGTAGATTGTCTTATCTTTTTGGACCAGGGGGAACTTTTGAGTTCAGTATGTGTTCTTTCAGGACAATGTGGACACTTTATTCCACATTTATATAAGCAGCACTCATTACACTGTCCCAACATCAGTTTTTCCAACATCCTACAACCTCCCCATCTCCTCCGCTATTTCTGTTATTCTCCCTTTAGGTAGGACCACAATGGGGGGTTAAACTCGGAGCTCAAGCCGAGTCTTGGGTTCGAGCCTCCATTGAGGACAGCAAGCCAAATTCGTTTACCGCGAGCCATCAGGACTGGATGGCCAGGCGAACTAGCGAAATGGTTTTAGGTTTATTATATTTATAAGAAGCAGCTTTCTGAGGCGTGAAAGTGCAGCCGCCACGCCCGTCTTTACTCACCCTGACGCAGCATCAAAATAGAATAAAAAGCTTTTGGTTTGAAGGTTTTACTGTCAAGCAGACAAAGTCAGATGAATTCAGATGGCCCAATTAAAAAGCTCAAAGTATGTTCTAGCATATCATCTGATAGATCATCTAAACTCCCATCATCTGTCCAGATTACATGTGAAAGTGTTGCTGTGTGTGACGGAGCGTGTGTCGGTGATGTTCTTGTGTCTGTTCTCTCACTGTCTTTGTGTTTTGGCTGGTTCACAGCACACTGTGGGAAAGCACTGCACTCTGCTCATGCTGTTTACCGTGACACTAAGAAGCACATTTCCCCTGTTGTGTTACATCCCAGATTGTTTTGACTTCTCAAGCGATGCCGAATTCAGCCTCACCGTCTGCCCCGGCCGACACGCCCCACAGGACCCAGCGGCCAATCATGAGCCAGGAGGGAGGGGCTCTCTCACAGTCACACATGAGGGTAGGCGGGGGGGTGGAGTCAGATCATGGAGGCGGGCTTTTCCCCTTAGACTCACCCGATGGCCTTACTTCCTTTAGGGCACCTCAGCTTTCCTGGAATGTACCTCCCCCAAAACCCCCGAGAGTCATGCTGACCTGGTAGGATACACATAAGTGAAGCACTAGGCCCCGCAGAGAATCCTCCTGTGCACTGACATAAACACGAGTGAAAATCATTCATTCACATTGTTGAAAAGCTTCTTACAAAAACTGCTCCTGTTGACTTACATTACTGAACGTAAATTTCCACTACTGTAGCTGAAACTTCAGCTCATCTTATACACTTGTGAAATGGTTTCTCGGTCACTGCTTAAATCCCTTTCATACAGACATGAAATAGCCTTGAATTCATTCCCGAAGTTAATTTGTTGAAGTTAATGAGACCTCTAGAAATAATGATTCAAAGAGTGCGCATCTAATTATTTTTATCAGTACACAAAAAAAAGGCTTTTGAACTTTAAAAATATTTAATTATACTTTAACTTTTTTATACTTAATAACATTGCAAGTAATTTTCAACTAATAAATACAGACTCAAAACATGCAGTAACAGACCAACATTACAATCAATAACAAAGTGCTTTCAGTATCCAAAGCAACTATTTGCGTTACACACCAGTGTGTTTGTGATTGCAATAATAGACTACAATAATATGATAGCAAAAACCAGTTTGCAACATCAAGCAGCATAACAGCTGGAACTGGATGACACTGGAAGCCTCGCACATTCAGGGTTAAAAACTGCTGCAGTTGCTCTCACGGTAAAGAGAGGTGGACAGTCTAGAGCGGCTCATTCACGTTAATGTCCAGATCTGTTTTGACATTAGATATCTTATCCTCTCTGTTAACAATCCATTAAGACATAACTGATTGTACTTACATTAATTCAGAGTATTTTGATAGGTACTGTAACACACAAGATGATGATATGGGAACCGCAAGCACTAACAGAGAACTAATAAACAAACGGCTAATTATACGCAACTAGATACTGGTAAACATAAACAGTAACCAAGGAAGTGTAGGTTTCCCGCAGCACATACTCTGGATGGAATCGGCTTCAGTCACTTCAGGCTTGTGTCATGAGGAACATTGATGGCCCAGGCCTTGAAACACTTTAATTAGTTCACAAGTTCACCCTTACATCTAATCTGGTTGAGTAAACAGTAAGCATATTTTGGCGTGCTGTCCTGGGGGAGGGCTCCGAGCCCGGAATATGCCCCGAACCCAGAGAACTCCCCCCATCCCAAGTATGGGATGAGGATAGATTAAGAGTGAGAGTGAAAAACAGTCGAATGACATAGGTAAGTCAGCTGTGTGCATACATATGACTTGTGCTAGTTTGGAGGATTAGCTAGACGAGTTGCACCTGTGCCACATTAGTTGATTATCTGATCGTGCTCCTTCCGAACTTTGTTATCAAACATCATTAATTGTATTACTTCATTTGCATGAAAAAACAAAATCTGTAAAATAAGCTTCTAAATATGCTAAAAAACAATCAAACAAACAAGCAAACAAAAAACTATAAAAAGACATTTCGTATTCAAACAGGAGAGCAGATACTGGTGCCATTAAGCTGAGTTAGACATTTATTATGGGTGTGTGAGATGTGTTGTTGTTTGGCTATTAACTATTTTATTCTCGAATATCGCAATAGTACTTGGTAAAAATATGCCTGGAAACATATTTCTTTATGTTCATTGATTGCATTAGGAGCATTTGACTCAGTGTTTGTAAGAGGCTTCTCAACAATCAAGGTTCTCACGGCCTGTCTGGTTCACCCGCATGGACACCTGTTTCATCCCTCCGCTTCTCATTTCCTCTCAGCATTGATCGTTCTTCACGGACTGAGCATGCTCAATGTGCCTGATTATTCTGTGTCCTGGAAAACTATATTTTGCAGTCTTAAGGTGCCTCTGGTGGACTCTAACCAACAGCATCCCATCCAAGAAGATCTGTCATGGTCTCAACACTTCTCACGTTCGTGTCGATTGTTTGGTGCTTCTGCAAGACACCGGGAGTCACTTCAGACATTACAGATGTGCATGGCCTTGGCCTCTTATGTTCAAACACACTTGTTTTATTTCCCTAATGTTTGAACACAGCCTTTTTATCTTTTATCTAAGTATACGCATTAGGGTGGCCCTTATTTTTGGATTTTTTAAATCTTCTGCTCTCACCCTCCCAGTCAACTGTCCTTTATGAGAAATCGAAACAAACCAAATTTCGCTGAGATTGGACTGTGTTTGGGGTGTGCTCAAAAAAGGTGAAATTCTGTTTTAATGACCATAACAGCATGAAACTAGTAATTATACAAAAATATTAGTAAACGGTGAATTAGGTTAAAAACGAGAACACAGAACCGTGGTGTTTGTCTTAAAATGTGAAATTACATCGGGGCCTATAGCCTTGTGGGCAGCGCTGACATGTAGTGCCATTGCACTTCAGTTGTCCCGAGTTTGAGTCCCAGCTCAAGGACCTTTCCTGATCCCATCCCCCTCCTCTCTCTCCCACTTCTATTGTAATAACGGCATAAAAAACAAAAATAAAATCTTTCGAAAAAAAAAAAAGTTAAATTACAACACCGCTGATGAGAACTGATCTTGGAAAAATTGCGCTCTGATTCTAGATCATGATGACAATCCGACCGCTGCAGAAACTGAAAACAGATTTCATTACATAGATTGTGACAATCTACATAATGAACTGCGTTTGTTCTTCAGTCTTTGAGAGGAGTCCTTTGTCATCATTTGCCCAGGCACCAGGATCTTTATTTAGGACAAATAACGAAGAAGTGTTCTTCCATTGTCGTGACGTGTTGTCAAGTATGGTAACCCATACTCAAAATTTTGGTTTGCATTTAACCCATCAGAGTGCATTAGTGAGTAGTGAACACTCTGAACACACACTGTGAACACACAACGTGAGCAATGGGCAGCCATTTGCTCCAGCACCAACTGGAGGTTTGGTGACTTGTTCAAGGGCACCTCAGTCGTGCATAGTAATCAAATTAGACATTTTCGAACAATTGATTTAAAAAAAATACTTTGAGCACACCCTAAATGACCAATGATCTGGATGAAATTTTGCATACATTACATACTTCAAGTGGAGAAACAAACATTTCCAAAAATAAATAAATAAATAAATAAATTTACCCCCCCCGCCGCCGCCGCCGCCGCCGCCAATAAGGGCCACCCTAATACGCACAGGACACTCAGTGTAAAATAGGCAAAAAACAGGAATTAAGCAAGACTAAAAAATGAATACTAAGAATTTTCATTTCCTTTAAAGCGCTTCCTTTACCACTCGTCACCTCTAGAGTAACAGAAACACTTTTAGATCATTTAGTGTGGGTCAGAAGTGGCTTTGGTGAAAAATCGAACACCGAACACAGGCGTTCATGTGGTCTACTAAAGAAAACATCAGTGGTAAGAGTTTCTGTAATGCGTCATGTGCTCAATTTGGTGACACATATGTGAAACACAGTACACCACAATACAAAAGCAACACACAGGTGTCTTCCCACAAACCCACAGCAGGACTCGTCACCTGTGTGATATTTGTACTTGAATGTGTCAGACATGCTTTAAAAAATGAAAACCACCGAAAGACAATGAAAGAAACATCGTGTCTCTGTGGCTGGAGTGCAAGTTTAGGATGGCAGTTTGCTGATGAGGAAGTGAGCGTAGTTTGTGAGCGTAATGAGGACGCATGTTTGCGAGTGCCGTCACACGTGCATGTCCTCCATCCTCCCTTCAACAACTCAAATGCCTGAACAACTCTTCAACAAACTCTGTTTGTGACTGTGTGTACGAAAGCTCAGTGTGTTTATCGGCACATGGTTTCTTTATGTTCTTGTTTGTTTTGTTCATTTGACAAATTAACTGATTAAATTGTGGCATCAGTCAGTTCACTTTGTAGCAGTTTTCAGATCAAACTGTTGTGTGTAAATAGTGATCGCAGCCTGACAGGGTTCAACAGAACATCTTGCTCAAATGCTTGATTATTCTCAGAAAAAGCATAAATCATTTTAGAATGTTTTTATTCTGTGTAAGATTAGATGAATGAGGACATGCAGATTGGCTGATAGTTAAATCTGTCAAGTCTATCTTGTTAATTGTATCAGTCCATTATTGCATACTAGTTATTTTTTGAGATGAGAGTACCACACTCTAACTGGTTGCTCAGAATGTAATCGGATTACTCAATATTGAACGTGCAAGTGCCTCCTTGTCAGTGAAATCATGCAAACTCACAAATCTGATCATATTCTGAAGAGCATCATAGTTTCTTTTAACATATGGAGACAAAGGAGCTTTCAGAAAGCCATACGATCTCTGATTGAGTGTGATTTGGGATTTCATCTTGATCTTTTTCTGTTGAATTTATTCTATCCTTCATGGTTTCTCTCTGGTAGATGCAGACCGGCTGAGCGGAGAGGAAGAGTCCTTCGCCCTGAACGATCCCGATGAGGGCTTCTCGTCCGGCGCGTCTAACAGCAGCCAGCCCAGCGGTGTGCGCGGGAGCGCGGCGGCGCGTGCGGCCGGCCGCGGGAGCGGTTCTAAGAAGAGCCGCGTGTCCAGCGAGAAACGCGCGGCCGCTTACAGGACGTCCCAGCAGTGTCCGATTCCCCTCGGCAGGACCTCCAGCACCTCCTGCACCACTCTGGACTGCAGGCCGCCCGTGGCCGACGTGGGTCTGATCGAGGCGGAACTGAGCTCTGGCGCCGAGGCTCGCAGATACTCCATCCTCAGCCTGCAGGAGCGGCGTCTGCCGGAGGAGACCGAGATGCTTTCACCTGGAAAACAGACCCGATCGCCCAGTTTCAACATGCAGATCATTTCACAGGTCTAGAACTGGATGCCTCTTCCATGGCTTTCAACATTTAGTTGGACTGTCACTTACTGACAGAAGAATTTTACCAAAAAAATGAAAACTCTCATTATTTACTCATGTCATTTCAACCCTGTATTCTTTGTTTCTTCCTGAAACATAAAAGTGGTCAAACCTAGGAAGGTGATTCATACTGCCACTCAGTGAACACCGTACCAACATCACACCAGTGAATATCACTTTTACTTAGTTTTCTACAGTCAAATAATAGTTTTGTAAAAGAGCAAAGTGAACTTTAAGTAGGTATTCACTGAAAAAACTCTATTGCAGCAAACACTAGTTCCCTCGTCACACCCCAGTGTGATTTATTTAACTCTTTCTAGCCAAGGAGCTAGTCACCGCAGCATTTTTGATTATTTTCACGGCCCCCAGATTATTTAGTTGTATGAATATCTGAACATGCAATATGTCAAAAGAAAGAACAAAATTGCATTTAGTTAGAGCTGCAGCTAACGATTATTTTTACTGTCGACTAATCTGTTATTTTTCAGTTAATCTAATTATTATTTTATTATCAATTGATGAATTCTTTAGTTAAACTGTCAATAAATAACAGAAACGTCTGCTATTAATCTTTTATGATTTTATTCAAATGTTTTCTCATAATACATTACAAAAAATAACAAAGAAAAAAAACAATAAAGAAAAATAACAAGAAAAGAGAGAAAAAGAAATAAATACAATACAATCAATAGAAATGCACATTTACAGTTACTGTTTGGGACTGACAGCAGGTGCTCACAAGTGCAAGACTGGAAATGTTTTGTTTATTCAGCAGATTAAAACATCTGCTTGAATACATACAAAAAAAATAAAAATACAAAATAAAATACAAAAAACGTGTGGCATTGGTACGTAAAAAAAATGACTTTGGCGTGTATATGCTATGAGATGGGCAGGATTCGGGAGTTTTTGTTTTTATTTGGCGTACTATTTATACGCACTTTTCATGAGTTTGGGTTGGTTCATGAAAGAAAGAAAGCAGTCATACAGGACTGAAATGACACGACAGTAAATGCTGTTGGTTTCCATTGTTGGCTGAACTAATCCCTTAAAACCCAAAGCGGCAGCTGGCCTGACAGGTGATTTACCCATCTCTCTCAGACCCCCATCTGAGCCGGACCGACGTGTGCGAATCGAACATTGTGAAATCTCAGATGACACTCAACAATAAATCATCTGTAGTCGACCAGAAGATTTGAAAGCGTTACTGCGGTCTCTGATTTGGATCATATTTCATGTAAACACTTGTTTTATGGCAGCGTTTTTCATAGTTATGTTCTCAAGATTATTCTGACTGAATTGATCACAAGCCCTCATGACTCTGAACTTGACAGACTCTCTGAGAAATGGACAGTCAACATATAAATTGATCTCTTTGTGTGTGAATAATGTAAAATACAGTTCTGTCAAAGGATGACATACTGTAGACGTGGACAGTTAGTGTTTTTCTCCAAACGCCATCCTTGAAAAGTGCTGTGCTGCTCGGGACGTAGATGTCCACGAATGGGATGAGCGTTAATCTGCCGTCAGCATCGCACGATCGCATCGGCGTCCGTAGAGTTGGTCTGCAGGTCAGGCTGTTCTGGGTAACGTGTGAACAGACGTGGTGAGTTTCCCAAGCCAAACTCTCTAATAATCAGACATGATTTTATAGATGGTGAAATAAGCCTGTAATATGATTAAAGATAAGCAATGTGTCAGTGTGTTTTGTCCAGATATAGAGACACTCAACAGAGAAGAACCTCTTGCAAAACAACCAACCACCCTGTGGAGACCAACAGGAGCTGTCTTGTGCTGTTGTGTGTGTTGTCATGTCAATTATATCTGCTGTATCTGTTCGCTGACTCTCTCTTTTCATAATGTGACATTACAGTGTGTGTGTGTGTGTTAAATCAGTGAGTTTGAGTGTTTCAGAATAATTATGGATGTGTATCCTGTAATTTCACTGTTTCACAGCCCAAAGTCCATTCCAGCCATGATAATCAGGGATGTTTTCCTCTTTCTTTTTGCTTTTTAAAATGCACACAGCTGTAATGTGTCTGTTCATGTCAGTCGTCTCATTTTGGTAAGTCTCCGCTGTGTCATGATTTGTTTGTTGTGATCAAAGCTCCATTAGAGTTCCTGAGCTAAACACTGAACCGCCTCTGCGGAAGACGGAAATGTGAGATTATACTGTGAATAAAAGTAGTTAGTCATGTGTCAGCTGTAACTAAATGAGTGTGATTGTTGAAATTCTCTTGTCCAGTGCTTAGAAATAATCCTCACTCTCTGTACTTGTACTTTGACATCATTGCATATGATTGCACTACAATCTTTGAGAACTGATCTGAAGCACAAACTAAACCATTATTAGGTTACTACTGCACTCTGATTTTCCACATGTACATTAGCAGACAATTTTATCCAAAGCGACATAAATGGAATAACATGAGAAGTGCTAGACATACAAAGTTTCAATCATCTAGAATAATACTAGCTAGGACAGGGAGGGATATAAGAAACAGTGAGAGTCAGCAGGATGCCATTAAGTGAGTCGTCAGCTCTCTTGAATAGTCAGGGTTTCAATGTTCCTGATGGTTTAGGAAGATTGTTCCACCAGCAAGGAACGGTGAATGAAAATGTTGTGGAAAGTGGTTTTGTACCTCTGTGATGGTACTGCTCATTTACAGACTGCAAAATTTTGGAGGAGATGCAGACTCATAAGAGCAAGTGGTGGTAGGAGCATGCTGAGAGAAAGGTGTGATGTGGGCCCTGCATTCTGAATCATTTGTAGAGGTCTGATTGTGCACGATGGACATCCAGAGATGGGAAGTAACGAAGTACAAATACTTCCTTACTGTACTTAAGTAGATTTTTCTGGTATCAGTACTTTACTTCACTATTTATAGTATTTTTTACTTTCACTCCTTCCACATTTTTACACAACTATCTGTACTTCCTACTTCTTACATTTTCAAACCAAGCTCGTTACTTTAGTTTTAACGTGCATTTTGTGGATCATCATTCCATAACACATGAATCTGTACTGGAAATGCGCTTCGGCTCGTGTGCGCTTCGCGTCTCCACCTCTACGCCAAAAGGTTTCTATCAGAGTAATCAAGCGCCCAGAAGAATCAGAGAGGTGAAATAATATTAATATTAATAATACTGTAATCTAAACTAAACTTAATTACTATCATCACTCAAACTATTGTACGCTGAAGGACATTATTATTATCAACCTTAAGTAGTAATTTAGCAAATAAATGTTATAAAACATCGTTTTATAATTACATTTAGAGGGAGGTTTTGGTCTTTTTGCCTTTATTATGATAGGACAGATCATAGCTGACAAGAAACAAAGTGGGAGAGAGAGAAGCGGGTGGGATCGGGAAAAGTCCTCGAGCCGGGATTCGAACTCGGGACGCCCATAGCGTAACGGCACTGTATGTTAGCATGCTGCCCACAAGGCTATCAGTACCGTTAATTGTGAGTTTGCCACACTAACCATAGTATGAAATTCACATATGGGTCATAGTTTTGCACCAGATGCAGATCCTGATGTTTTGCTCTGTTTAAAATGCACAACAGGTTATTCTGTGTGCGGGCAACGCATGTGTTTCTTCCAACACGACCGTGTCGGCAAGAAACCACAACGCCTTTGGGGCGCCTGCTGTGATGCTTCCTCACAAAGGATGGCTAGCACAGAGGCCATTGTTCAAAATACTGATTCATCAATAAACCTCTAGTAAGAAATATCAGATGAAATATAAAATCATGTAGTCATGTAAGTTCATGTAGACATGTCCTAAGTCACGTTTGTCATGTAAATTTATAAACACTAATGTCAAAATAAAAACCTTTTTATTTAACAAGTCAAACCATAAGGGATATTGTGGACCCCAACCATGATATCATTTTTTATGGAGGTTTTCTATAGACATAGTGATTTTTTTTTAATTCTCATTATATTTTCAAAACATAATTTAGTATAATTTAAGAAGCAGTTATGATCATGGAGACAAATTGTGCTTAAAACATTTGATGTACTGTATTACCACACAACAAGGGGTACATGAACCACACACACACACACACACACACACACACATATATTGATTTGTAATGTTTTATGGTGTCATTCCATAGGAGTAATGATTTTTTACAGTACAAACTACATACCTAGATAATCACACAAATCTTTCTGTATATTTACATTTTAAATAAAACATTTACTATGTTTGTATTTTAATAACAATGACTCAAGAAATATTTATGTAATTTTTGTAATCATTTATGTATCATTTATGTAATTATAGCAGTGTAAAACCCATATAATCGTACAAATGTTTGTATTGATAAATCCTATAAACAAGCACACACACACACCATTCAAACAGTTGTATAAAAGAAACTTATCCCTACTTTAAAGAGAATGGTAATAAAATATGTGACTATATGTAACACTCAATATTAAAAAAAAAAAAAAAAAAAAAAACACACAACAACAAGGCACTTAAACACAGAAACAATTACTATAGTTTTAGGTAACAGTAAATATGGAAAAAAAAAAAAAAAAAAAACAAAGACTCCTTATATCTTCCAGAGTGCTTAGAGAAAGATCTTTACACAATGATGTCCAAACATGGATGAGTGATTTAAAAATAAAATAATAATAATAATAATAATAATAATAATAATAGTTTAAGCTGCATCATGAACAAAAATGTGCAGTCCCATGCTTTGTCCATTGTGAAAGTGCAGACCAGTCTGTTTCAGACCCTCACAGAGAGACAGGAGGGGTGTGTCATGGGTCGTGTGCGGGAAGGAGTAGCAGGGTTTTAATAGAATAATCCAAACAAGGGAACAGGAACAAGCAAGAACAGCAGGGAAACCACACACCAACACGGCAGAAACTAACAAGAAGCAACATTAAGAACGGACAAGAAACAAGGAACTGAAACAAACTTGTATAACAGGCAAATGAGACAAGGACAGGTGTAAGTGATTAAACAATGACGTCGTAACAAGAAACGGAAAAGGAAAGACCAAATAAGGGAACATGAGGAAAAAAACCAACAAAACAGTCCACAGGGGTGTGACATTACTCCCCGTAACAAATACACCAGGGAGGGGGGGGGTGGGCGCCCTGGAGGCTCATGCAGGGCAGACACAGGAGGGAAAGGAGGTATGCCTCCAGGGCGGATCAGGGAGTTCAGGGAGCCATGGCGGGTCAGGGAGCTCGGGGAGCCACGGTGGGGCATACAGTCCTGGATGCCATGGCGGGTCAGGGAGCTTGGGCCGGGCTTAGGAGGCGCTGACAGAGGAGGGCGTTCGGGAGGCGCAGGCTCAGGAGGGCGCTCTGGAGGCGCAGGCTCTGGGGGGGAGCTCGGGAGGACTGGATGAGACCAGCGGAGACGAAAGAAAAAGCAATCCAAATGGGTCCATAGTGTCCTTATGGTAAATCTGGCTTGCCATATTGACGCCATAAATCCAGAGCGCGGGGCTGTCGCAGGCTTACTCGAGCGCGGGGCCGTGGCTGGAGTCCGGGAGCGGGCCGTGGGTTCTGGGCTGAGGATGAGAGAGGAGCTCTGGAGAACATGGGGTGAGCGAGGGAGGACCGGAGGGAGGGAGCTTGTTCGAGCAGCACGTGGAGGACGCTGGCTGGTGGTGAGCTGGAGCGGCCGCGTGTTTACAGATGGGGGAAAGATGGGAATGTTCCACATCGACATGAAAGTTGGAATGACAAAGAGCAAGGACATACTTGATAGGCAATCTTCAGGAGTTACGGAACAGAACAATTTGTCGTCATTTAGCCCCATCTGAAAACACGCGTTAATCATCGAATCGCTCCAACTCACCAGGTGTAAAACGCTCAGGAATTCCTCCACATATTGCTCCAACGGCCTCTCCACCTGCTGAATGTTCATCAGAAATTCCTCAGCTCAGAACATCTTGTTTTTGGTCAGTTCTTCTGTCACAGGCGTCGTGTGCGGAAATGAGGAGTAGGAACGAGGAGATCCGGAACATACACTTACCACACTAGGAACAGGAACGAACAGGAACAGCGGGGAATCCACACGTAAACATAACGCACAAGACTTTAAGAACCGACAAACACACAGGGAACAGAACCAAACTTAAATAACCAGGCTAATCAGTGGAAGACAGGTGTGAATGATTAAAAAACGACGTAATAATTGAAAACGGAACAGGAACAACCAAATAAGGGCATACACAAGGAGAAACTACGGAAACAATCCACAGGGGTGTGACATTAGTAAGGCTGACTGCATTTTATTAACAATGTTCTTGACATTCCTACCTCTAAGCCACAAAGCTCCATCATATGCAAACAATGATTTATTAATATTTCTCTCTATTGTTGCAAATACAAAATGAATCATAATTATAAATAACAAAGGACTAATGACACTACCTTGCGGAGTACCGTTCTCAATAATTCCTTTCCTTGATATATACTCCTCGACCTTTACCCTAATATTTATTTAAATTAAAAACTCTTTAATCCAATTATATAATCTTTCACCTATTCCATATTGATCTAATTTAATCAACAAACCTTTCCATAACATATCATAAGCTTTCTCAACATCGAAGAAAACTGCTACCACTGTTTCTTTATTAGTCAAAGCTTTCCTAATATCTGATTCTAAATTAATAACTGAATCCATTGTTCCTCTTCCACGTCTAAATCCACTTTGACATGGAGAGAAAAAATTATTTCAGTCGATCTGTAATTATTTTTTCCATTAATTTACATAAATGTGATGTTAAAGCAATTGGTCTGTAATTTAAGGGATTACTAGGATCTTTACCTTTTTTCTTTATGGGGATTATTAATGCTTCTTTCCATCCCTGGGGTAACACCCATACCCTATTGTAAAATTCCAGAATTATTCTCAAAGAATCATCACTTAACTTTTTTAATATAACATTCCGTCTTGTCCTGGGGTTGAAGCCTTAGTGTTTTTAATGCTCGCTTTAACTCTGGAAATGAGAACAGAGCATCTAATGGGCTATTTGTAGCCTTCTATTGTTCCCTTATATTTGGATATTAAATTAACAGCTGCTCTCTCATATCCTTACTTTCCTTTATCAAATTATCTGAGCTATTTCCTTCTGACAAATCTTTCCTGAATAATTCTGCTTTGTCCTTATCACATACTGCAATGTCAGCCCCCATACTTAACACTGGATAGTCATAATCGCTACTGATTCCACTCATCTTTTTAATCATACTCCACACTTCCTCTACTGCCGTACTTCTCCCAAGTTCTTCGCAGAATAATCTCCAGTACTCTTTTTTTTTTACCTCCCTTATTATTTTCCTAGTTTCTGCCTGAATTGTCTTATATATCATCATGTTTTGCCAATTATGAGTTCTCTTCAGTATTTTGAATGCCTTCCTTTTCCTTCTAACTGCTACTGTACATTTCTCATTCCACCATGGGACTATTTTTCCCACTCTCTTTCCTGTACATTCACTTGCAGCATTATGAATGACTGATATAAGCTCTGTATATATCCTTTCAATTCCAATTCAATTTCAGTCCTTCCTCGCTCACCATTTTGAATTTTTCCCAGTCAGCTTCCTCATACTTCCATTTTCCTGATATTCCCTGATTTAAATTCCTATCTTCATTATTTACAGTTGTACTGACTATAGGAAATTGATCACTCCCAATTGTGCATTTCTTTAAAACCTCCCAATTTATAACTCCACCCAACACATTTGAAACAATCCCTTCTCACACTTATATATCCCTTTAAAACAAAATCTATTCTAGAATTTAGCCAAGTTTCTTGTATACATATAACATCTGGCTTCTCCTTCAATTGACCTACGTATCCTTTAAACTCTTGATCATTAGCACAGAGGCTTCCAGCATTCCACTGTAAGATGATTAACATAAATCTGCTATCCAACCCATAACTCCTGGCTTGACTGAAATTCTGTGCTAAAACTTTTCCCAATATCTTCACATTTCAAACCCTTTATCTCTAGAAATCTTTCTGCCGCCTTGAGAATTATCTGTATCTTTTCGGTTCTTCTTTCTGTTTGGGCTGTACAGTTAATTACTTCTAGCATAAAGAGCACAAAACTTTTCTTATTTACCAACATTGTAGCTTCTATTAACCCCCTTTCATCAGATCTTCCTGTACCGTCATCTCTTTTCCCATACACCAATCTTTCTGTCCCACTTCACTTACTTCTAGCATTCACTACCTTCACAGCCTCAGCATAAGTTAGGTTATTCTTTACCTTTTCCTGTTGTACCTCTGTTGCCCTTTCCTCGCCTCACATCCTCCACAAGCAGCATTATGTCTACCTCCACAATTACAGCATTTCTACTCCCTCACCGCACTTCCCAAAGTCATGCTCCCCTCCGCATCTCGCACATTTTGTTTTAGATTTACGCACTGATGCGGTATGTCCATATCTCTGGCAGTTGTAACACCTCAGCGGAGGGGGCTTTATACTCTCTGATCAGGTAGCTGATCAAACCCATCTTAATTTGTTCTGGCAGTTCTTAACCTTCAAACTGTAGACGCGCGGATAAACCATCCACTCTTCTCCCTTCTCTACTCATCTGTAAACGGACTGCATCAATGACCTTTCCACCATCTAGATTTCTTTTTAATTTCTCCATAGTAACTCCTGTCAGTACACCATTTATCACACCATGACTTCTGTCCTACAGTCTTAAAGCTCAACACCGTCTGCTTTCCCACTGTTTTTGGTTTTATACTTTTGTTTTCCTGCTCTTCATTAATGCAAGCTATCAATAAAGCACTTTTGCAAACACTACCTCGCCAACAAGTCTCCTCAACTCGTGTTTCATCAAGGATTAACTCCTGAAAGTCCCACCGCTTCTTTCAGTTTTAATATTATCCTCAATCCAATCGTGACCTTGTTTCTGCCATCCCCTTCTTCATCGCTAGTTAACAAACTACTAAGCCTTCTTCCTTACCTTTTTCCTCTTTTTAGATCCCCTCCTACCTGTTCTTCTCTCTCTCTGTGTCCACCCTACTTCCATATCACCCTCCTCTTCACCTGTATCTTCCATTCCTGAAGTCTCCGATCCATTCCCAGTTCGATTTCCACGAGACCTATCCTTCAAATTTGTTTCATTTTTTGAATTCGATGCCATCGCTCCTCTGCGTCTCTGCGTCATGTATAAAAGCAACTATATTCAAAATGACTGTTGTAGTAAAACCAGAACGAGATCATTGATGTGTGAACTGCATTTGGTAAAAGTACAGTGTTTTACAGTAAAGCGGTGGTTTTCAAACCGGTCCTGGAAGCACCCCTGCCCTGCACATTACCCCTCCCTTATCAGACACTTTCAATTCATGTTGTGCAGTTTCTACTAATGAGCTGATGAGTTGAATCAGGTGTGTTAGATGAGGGACACATACAAAATGTGCAGGGCAGGGGTACTCGTAGGACCGGTTTGAAAACCACTGCAGTAAAGTTATTAGCTATTATGTCCAGTCACAGTGAAGTTATTATTTTTTTTATAATAATATTTCATAAAAAATGTGCAAAAGCAATCATTTTAAAAATGAGTGTTGAAGTATAACCAGCAGGAGAGCAGGGATGTTTGAACTGGTGAAAGTACAGTGTGTTAATGTAGTGAAGTTATTGAGCATTTTACTAGTAACATTTTTTGAGTCCCTTTGGACTTGTCTCTTAAACGCCAGCGCATTGAGGTCAACATATTTTATAGAGAGCGGAGAAAATCTTCTTTGGAGGAAAACACGATTGTAGCTTGTTTTCTACATCACTACGAAAGAAAAGAGGCATCATTTGTGTAGAAAAACGTTTTGCTCATGAGCTACTGATCCTGAAAAGTCAAATCTGTGAATATCTGTGGGACAGGACCCACCCACTTTTACCGTCTCTAATTCGGCGAATATGTCTGTTTACTTTTTAGAGCGCCATCAGTCAAATCCATTCCACATGATGAATGCGCTAATAGAATAAGCTCATGCGTATAAACCATAGACTGTAAAAAAACAAAAACAAAAAAAACACATGGACGTAGTGTCCGTGACGTCACCCATAGGTTTCTGAAGAGCATTTTTGAAGCTCTTAGTGGGCGGGAGTCGGCCGTCACCATCTTGGAATCGTGTCATTGCACGTCACTCCCGGATAATCGAAAATGGGCAAATAGGCGGGACGTGGGTTGAGCTGGTCGGTGAAACCACGCCCGCCTAGCGCGACGGTGGTGACAGCAGCGGCAATCCACCTGTCACTTAAATGGCCACGCCCTAAATTATGCAGGACTTTAAGGCTTAATATAAATGAAACGGATGAGTTATAAAAAAATTCACCCCCCCCTCACAGTTGACATGAAGGGCAAAATTAGCGATATAGACCAAAACCACTTTTTGTACCAGGCTGTAAACATTTTTTTTTCTGCTGTGAAGTTGGCCATTTTAACATGGGGAGTCTATGGGATTGACTTCCTTTTGCAGCCAGTCTCTAGCTTTACCACTTACGCCACCGGAAACGTGTTTTAACGGCCGTCTTTTGTAATGTTGTGACGTTAGTCCGCAGAGGTAATATACATAACCCCTTCCAGCAAGGCGGCCTATGCCGTTAATTAAAAGGCACCAGACTACAGAAAATGGAATATACTCCAGTAATTATTTTGGGGGGGAGGACCCACCCACATTTATTTTGCTTCCGACGCCCATGTACCGAACACATCATGTACGTGCATTCTCTGCATTGAATGCAGCGATCCAAAACAGTAAATCTACTCACCATTCAGGCAAAACTTTGCTTCAGGAATGAGCCACACTGCTGACATGATCTAATCCCTAACACACCCTCAGCACATGTGAGTTAACATATTCCTCTTTTCGGCAAGACATACCAGCATAATTTTTCATTTGGGGCCGATGCCGATATTTACATTTAAAGCCATTATCGGCCGATTCCGATATCAGTCCAATAATATCGGGCATCCCTACTTTATAAAACTAAAATGCAAAATCTCAAATATCTTGTTACAAAATGTACAGAATGCATACATATAAAAACACATTTGTATAAACACTGAAAAAGGTAACAAACTTTGCAAAGGCACAACAACATGAGAAGACCGTCAAACTGAACAATGACAGTTCATTCTCTTTAAACACTGCTGTTGTTGAAGCTAACAAAATAAGACATCAAGTGACAATAATGAATTAAGATTCTATAAGAATGATAAGAAATCTGCACGATAACATACAGAAATGACAAGTATGGCTGAAATGTTGAAAACTAGGGCTGCACGCACGTGATAGAGATTTACTACTCATCACAGAACCTGCTTTAATGACCAGGTAAGTAGGAAGGTAGTAAAGTGCTGCAGTCTCTGCATGTACAATAAGCTGACAGATGTTTAAAGAGAGAAAGGCAAAGCTGCAAAAAGCCACAGTCACGTGCGTCTGACATCCGTTGACCGTTTCAAGCACAGAGCTGCTGCAGCGTCCCATCATGCAGCTCTCCTCTGTGCTTGGTGACGCTCATCTGTAGGTCAGCGTGTGAGGTGGATCTGCGACCGGAGTCCTCCTCTGCGGAGTAAACGCCCGAGTCTCCGCTGCCGTGTCGGCCGTGCGTGCTGGAGTCCTGATCCTCGGCGTTCGAGCTCTGCTCGTCCACCTCCTCGGCGTCCAGCACAGCACGGACCATGACCAGCGGCTCACACACAGACTCCCGAGACTCGGGAGCCAGCAGCTGCGGCTTCTCTGAGTCACTTAACCACAGCTGAAGAGAGAGAGAGAGAGAGAAGTCAGTCTTGTTTGTAGATTACCAAACCAAGAACAAGGCTCTGTTTACACCTGGTTTTCATCCAGCCATGATCATTTACTCACTTTGCTGACCAGTTACCAAGCAATGCTTAATTTTGTCTGTGGTGTAAAAAGGTCACATTAGCAATTACAGAAAAAAAACGTACGCAAAACATGGTCAGGTCAAAGTGCCTGAATAATCTTTGATCCCACATTTTTATCAATTTTACCGGTAGTCCACTGTATGAAGAATTTTTGGGTGTAATGTGTCACAGTTTACTTTATTTCGTACATAAATGAACTATAGTGTCCTGCACACACTAATAAAGAAATATCAAAATTTATATCTGGTGTCTGAATAATGTTTGGTAGACACACACACACTTGTCATTCTTTATGACATTGACCTTTGTTTATTTGACACATCTGTGATTTGCTTTCTCCATTAATAATAATGTGGGGTCACCATGAAAGGTTAAAGTGGACTGAAATCTTCAGGATGTGTAGATGATTTCAGACTGTGTACCTTTGAATAATTTTCTTTTTGGTCTTCAAAAAGAAAAAACAAAGCAACTATTCATCACTTATTCAACCCTTCTCATGAACATAAAATAATGTTGTTTTTTTTTAATAAAATTACAATTTCTATACTTTTTAACCTCAAATGCTCGTCTGTTTCACTAGATAAGACCCTTCTTCCTCGACTGGGATCATTTAGAGCCATTTGGAGCCGCATTTAAACTACATTTTGGAAGTTTGCAGGGCAGCATTGAAGTCCACTATATGGAGAGAAATCCTGAAATGTCTTCCTCCAGAAACATAATTTCTTTATGACTGAAGAAAGAAAGACATGGACATCTCGGAAGACAAGAGGCGAGTAAACTATCTGTAAATTTTTGTTCTGGAAGTGAACTGCTTTTTTAACAACAAGTGATTAACTTCTCCATCTTTGTTTTTCTGTTTCTTGAAGTGATCTGGGATCTAACTAAGGCCTAGCTAATGAAAACATTGGCAGCCAATCAGAAAGCATCCTGCTTTAAAAAGCTCAAGTGGCAGATGTGCTTGAACAGATCATCATCCTCCGCTGGTGTGGACGCAAATATAGTTATCGTTACAGTCATTGTTCTTAAACAGGCCTTTAGCCAGGTGTGTGATCTGAGTGAAATTTTTACGTTACCCTTTATGGTTACGCATAAGGCTCGCCACAGACCACCACCAGACTAATGCTATTTTGGTCAACTAAGTCTCTTCCTGACTAACGTTTGGTCGACTGTTAGGCAGCAGCCATAGTAAAAGTGGGCAAGATGTGTCAGTGTGTCTGTTGGCAAGCTGTCGCCTGGTGTTTTGAACAAACCTAAAGCGTTATTTAAGCATTAGCAAAAAGTTCTGGGGAGAACTTTTTCTACGGAATTAGGAAATTTTTCACCTTGTTCTGCTATAATGAAATGTGGGGTCCCTCAAGGATCTATTTTGGGTCCAGTATTAACATCTATATGCTTCCTCTGGCTGATATTTGTCAGAAACATAATGTATATTACCATCTCTATGCTGATGACACTCAGCTTTACCTCCCTTTACAGGTGGGGGTCAGTTTGGCTCCACGCTCCCTCTTTAGTTGTTTTAATGATATTAAGGAGTGGATGGCAGCCAGTTTTTCCATCTGAATGAATCAAAGACTGAAGTGATAGTGTTTGGCCCTCTGAGTTTATCCAAACCTATAACTAATCACATAGGCCTCTTCCCCACTCCCCATGGAGCTCTTTCCTAATGAGCTGATGATCTGAATCAGAGCTGATAAACATATTTTGACAAACAGTTCATCTACGCGTAACTACTGAAATGCAGAAACTGACCTGAGACGCATCGAATGTATTCAAAACCTTAGGATATCAGATGAATTTGAAGCAGGTAACAGAGCATAAATGTTCAGTACCTCCTGAATGTGATCCGGGAGTTGAATGGCTGGCCAGAAGGTGGATCTAAACATCTTGTAAAAGCGGAAGTACAGCAGCGGCGGCAGGAATAACAGCAGCAGAATAATCAGGATGTACAGGGCAATCTGCCAGTACGGCATCCGACCTGAAATCACACACGGCGTTCAGTCGTAATGTCACTGTATGTCACTCATTCGTCTGACGGAAGATTCACGTGTCATCGTGAGCACTGACTCTGCCTTATGTAACATCATCCTTACATGAGGTTATGAATGCTCATAAATGTGGATGAACAACCAAGTTAATTATTTAAAACGAGTGCCGGATGTTTGAGGTTAAGTTGTGTCACTGGAGCTGCTTGTTACAAATACTTTCTTCAACCTGTTATCAGACATGATGTTGACTCACAACAGTGTCTTCACTGAACAACGTGTGTATTTGCATTCTAAACTCAGTATATGTGTGTGTGTGCACGAGACAGAGCTGCTGACCTTTAGTGCGTATGCAGTGTGTGTCGCTGAAGACACTGCTCTTGTTACATTTTTTGTATGTATCGAAATACCAGCTCTGAGCTCTCACACAGTACCACGTCTGTCTGTCCAGCTCAGTCAGTGTCACCACACTGTCCTTCGCCTTCTGGGATTTAGCCATCTGCAGGGACAGTCGGAGCAGGAAATGATGTCACCCAACAGTGCCAGTAAAACACTAACACTGCATGCAAAACACGCCAGTCACAGCTTAAAAAAAGGTCTGTTAACATTAGTAAATGCAATCCGGTATTCTGAAATAACTATAAACTACACTTTTGCTTCACTTATTATTCCAGCCTATTAAATATAAATATTATTGTGAATATATTTTGTTTTGTGGCACATAGCCTGATGCTTTATTTACTTTATACACACTTACTGAAAACAGCAAATATATTTTTTCTTCATTTTACAACGTCCCAAAACTGTATTTAGAGCTTTAAAAAAGGAATAATTCCCACATGTTCACAGACTATCGGAGCCCAGTGTGTGTGACAAGAGTTTTATCTGTAAGCACTCGGAGACAGAAGAACCTGGTTTGAGATCAAAACCCCAGTCTTTCTACAGGATGTGGTCCTGTCACTAAAGCACTTCAAGATTTCTTCAGTTTCGTTCTCAGAAATGCCACTGTGTTCACAGCTTCTACTATTCCTCAGCAGGTGCCACTTTCATTATCTACATTTAATCATTTCAGACAGCATCCACACGCAGCCACTGCTGGAAACCTGTGCGAGAGCACAGATACCTGAGGATCTTCAGAGCGCCTCCAGTACTGGATGAGGTAGCTCAGCTTGTCGTCCAGCAGAATTTTCATGGACTCGTTATTGCTGCTCAGAGGGTCGCGGATGATGATCTCTAGATCTCCTTCAACAGGGTTCAGCTTCACGCTGGACGGAGGACCTACAGCAGCTGAGAGCAGAGGAAAAGATCCGGGGTCAGCAGAGCAGAATCAAACCCCAACATAAGGAACAGACACACACACACAGACTGACTACTGACAGACAAACTACTGACGGACAGACAGACTGACAGACTACTGACTGACAGACAGACACACTGACAAACTACTGACAGACAGACGGACTGACAGACAACTGTCTCACCATGTTTTTCAGGACAGAATTCAATCTGGACCCAGCCAGAGGACTGTCGTGACGTGTTGGCCCGCACGCGCAGCTGATATAAGTTGAGGTAATGCAGTTTAGCTCCAGTGAAATCACAGCGATGCTCCAAAACACTGACACACACCGATTTCCAGTGCTCGTATTTCTGCGAGAGATGCTCTCTGTTGGAGGGAAGGATGAGGTGAGCGCACTTGATCTGTCAGTAAAGCATTACTTACTTACTTCTGTGTCTGTCAAGCCCCTGCCTACATCCTACTATACAGTAGGGCGCACTAATCACAGGGTTTCTGCAGGTTTCATAATGTCAAATTTAAGACTTTTTAAGACCTTTTTAAGACCAATATGAATTAAATTTAAGACCTATATCACAGCATCAAAAACACAAACAAAAAAAAGCAGGATTACATACATTTATTGCAACAGTGCTGAAAACCGGTTAGATGAATTGTTGAAATACAAAAACAACAACAACAACAACAACAACAACATACAAACAGCTTAGCACAAATCTGTAGTGTGTATGCACACACGTGTGTGTGCGTGTGGGTGCTACATTAATCTCAGCTCTTCTCCCTTGGCCAGAATCTCCTCCTCAATGTTCTTGAGCTCAGCTGATTTCTCCTTGCTGGCCCTCCTCACCATTTGACTTAGTTATTAGCTGAGCCATCTTACTGCCAGCCTTGCCTTCAGCCTCCTCTGCAAATTTGTCTGCATCTCTAGAAAGACTTTCAGCAACTGTTTTTAAGGTGTTCCTCCTTTTTTTAGTTCCTCTAAGCAATCCTCTGCCGCCTTTCTCTTTTGGCCCTGTGCAAGAGATTCTTTCTTTTTTCTCTCTGTCTCAAGGTAGAGACGGTACCTGGTTCTGGCTGATGCCACTGAACTCAAGAGTTCTTTTGTCAGGGGAACTTTGGTAACACCCCCATGTCGGGTGACATAGTCACATACTAGTCTCTGTGCTACTAAAGTGTCCTCTTGCATGTTGCAGGTTTCTATTTCTTTATTAACAGAAAAGCCTCTTTCAACAGTGGCCTGTCCATGAGACAAAATCAGAAGCTTCTGGTAAAAAGCTAAAAGCTCTGGGTAGTTATTGAGGAAACTGCTTAGGAAGACATTTGCATTGGTGGGAAAGAGACAAACTCCTCGCTTCTGCATTCGACAGACAGGAAGGCATCAAATTGTTGGAGAATGACATCCCCTAAGACAAAACAAGTGAAAGATAAAAATGTATTTTTGATAAATCATTACAATACATCATTAAAATATATTAACAATCTATCATGGTTCTAATGAGCAGAACCACTACGTTTTTTGTTAACAGTGGATAACAACAAAGGTTATTTCAACACCAAGCCAGCTACTGCACACAGAACAGGTGCACCATGAACATGACAAAAGTAACAGATCTGCACTCAAAAATATTATCCTGACTAGAAAAACATAAAAGGAAAAAGTGCTCACAACAAATAATAAGTACTGAAAAGGAGAAACTTGCAAAAGCAATGCTATTAGATGTGTGAAATGAAACCTTAAAAAAAAAAAAAAAAAAAAAAAAGGTTTGGCCATAACAGATTGTGTTAACAGCACTTAGAATATTTAAAAAAAAAAAAAAAAAAAAAAAAGTCTCTGTGCTGACCTCTTACTTTTGTGAAAAACCTATTCTGAACTATTCCTACCAGCAGAAACACCTCCTTTCAGTTGCTTGTCTTGCAGAAATGTCTGAACAAGACATTTCATCTGCCTCTTGCACTTATCTGGGTCTCTGAACATGACAGAGGGGTTCAGACACCCCATCTGCCTAACTGTAGCATATTTGAGAGGGCTCTTCTCCTGTATTTTCCTGACGATGTTTGAAAGTCCCTGCGTGCAGTCTCTTTTAAACTCAAGGACTCTGAGCTCAACAATTGTTCTGCTCTAGACAGAGGAATTAAACGGTCATAATTTGTACAATTAAATGATATTTGCTGCTGAAAAAGTATCTTTCTAAATTACTACACTACCTTGAGGACTGACTCAGCACCCAAGCCGATGTCAATATCCTTTGGTTGGAGCCAGTTGTTCTTGTCAGCCACATCCAGTTTGGTTAGCTGCAGTGTGGTGATGTCTTGTAGGATATCTCTCCTAACAAAGCGTCTCAGGAGACTCTGCAAAAAAAAAGTAAACTTAAGAATCTTGTGCCCCAATTTCTAAAAACAAAGCCACATATTTCATATCATATTTCTAATTAATAAAAGTTTAGGAAATTACTTATTCTCAATTAACAAAGTGTATACGTATATTGGGCCTAATCAGAAGTAGCAATAGTTCTGTGCTGATAATGTACAGAGCTATCCATATAAATCACTACCTTGATCAGCTCAGCCAGGTCATTGCTAAGGAAGGGCATCACTGGCTCATCTGTTTGATACTTCTTCAAAAAGGGACTGAAAAGCCTGGCAACAGTCAAGGAGAAGTGTAACTTGGCCTCTGTTAGTGTGTCTTTCATGGCATCCTCCACTGTGTCAAAAGATGCTGTCCCAGGGTTTGGTAGTTGTTTTCTTCTCACTGCATCTATATACTTTGTAAGGGATGGCCAAACTTCCAGAGCCCTCTCTATAACAGGCTGGTTTTCAAGCCACCGATGACCACAGAAAGATAAAGGGAAGATGATGGACTTGGTCACAGCAGTGTAGTCCTCTCTTCTTGCCGGCACATTATGGAATAATGTGTGCATGGCTCTTAGTAGTTTTTCCACTTGCCATATGGAAAAGCCACTTTTGACTGCATTATGTAACGTGTGGAGTCCACAGCTCCCCACAGCAACAAGCTGAGAACCTCCATACCTTCCTGCGAGCTCTTGTTGGAAAAGTTCAAAACATTTAAAATTCACATTGGGCCCATCCATTGAAATGGACACCAGATTTCTTAGGTCAAGGGGATCCACACACTCCTGAGGAAAAATAAAGAAAAATGTGACAATTTAATTCCTAGTCACTTAGACATATATATATTTTTTACTTCTGTTATAGTTTAAAATTAACATAGAAATGAGTAAGCAGGCATTATAATGTGAATGCAGCCACCCTGCCCTTTTCTACTAATTGTGTATAATGTCCATACCTTTTTACTATGCCCATTGAACCATGTAAGTCTATATTATACACTATTAAACACTATTGTCCCCATACTTATATTCAAATACCCGACCCTTGACAGATTTTCCTATTTCTTAAATAGTTTTAACAAAGGAAAGTAGTATAAACAATATGCAAAATAAATAACAATCCACTTAATAAAACAGAAAAGGTAACCCTAATTATTCTAAAAGAATAAAAACTATAAAAAAGGCAAAATAAAACATTTACTTACTTTCACGTGCTTCATTAAGTCCTCGGCTGTAGCATGCCCCATGAACTGGGATCCTAAGTATCTTGACTGCACCTGTCCGCTTTCCCAAAAACGTACGTGCAAGTCCAGTTGCTTCATTTTGGACATCAGCACAAACGGTCCGGTCACTTTTGAAATAAGGTCTCTCTTGATAAAATCCGCTACTCCAAAACGCGCAATGTAAGACGTTTTATCTTTCCCGCACCTAAATGATTTAGCGATGTCAGAGTCCGGAAACATTGTCTGAAACAATTCACCGATTTCCTCATTCGCACTATAGGATTGGTGTCTAGTTACGACGTGGAGGACCCAGAGCACCTCTGCTCTTAGCGTTGGCTCTGACCCAAAAGCGACACGGAGGTCGCTCGCGGGGGTTGCGGAGCTGCAGTGTGGGCCTTGCCTCGGCAGCGTAGAGCCAACAGATGCTTGGCAGAATTGGCTGATGGCTGTCGTTTGCTCAAGACCCTTCACTGCAGTCAGATGTTTCTCACTTTTTGCATGAGACGATAGGGCTCGTACACCTAACGTTCCCAGTTTAATTGCTTTCTTGCATAACAAACAGTATGCTTCAAATGCATGCATTGTTAGCAACTGGCCTTAACCAATCCTTATATTCAGTTTTTTCAAGCCAAGTATCGCTAAACCTGCACTTCCCCATAGTTAAAACGTAAACTCGGTTTTACGTCTGAGGTAACATACACTCCCGAGAGAGACTCGCGCCAATAACAGAAAGCTGATTGGCTGTTGCATGTTGGTCTCATTTGTAGTCGTAATACAGCGAATTATACTTAGACTAGAGAAACAAAAAACTACAACACCACGGAATCAGCCAAGCAACAACAAAGACAGAAATAGAATTAAAATGAGCTTTACATGGACATCGGAAAAATAAGACCTGTGAAAAAGTATTTAAGACCTAGAACAGCGAATTTAAGACTTTTTAAGGCCTAAAAAATCGTTTTTTAAATTTTTGACTTTTTAAGACTTTTTAAGACTCCGCGGAAACCCTGTAATCAGTCATATGTATATTACGACTATATGATTATTTACATCTGTCAGCATGAAGATTTGCATATGTACTTGTGCTTTGTATAGACTAGGGTGAATATGTGCTGTGCTGACGAGGCCTTCGTGTCTCCTTTGGCTTCATCTGTGGTGAATAAAGCCTGAGCACAAACACTTTTCTCCCTCGTTTCTTACAGCTGTAATGCAAATTTTATATACATTACTATATCAATAATGCATTTGGTAGTATTTGTTGTACTGCCTTTTTTCCAGATTTTCATTCACTCATTTCTGCATTACAGTAATATTGAGAACAGAGAGAATAAAAACAAAACATCCGGACAAAATGCAATAATCAGAAATATGGAGAAAAAACTTTTGATGTTTCAAAAATGTGTAAGCCTAGTTTTTTTTATGCAGATATTTTCCTTAGTATTTTGAGATGAAAAATAAAGCAGACCTTAGGAAGCACTCACATGATCAGAGACACTGCCATGAGCTGCGGTGATGTTGTGTCACACTATAGACCGTGATCGTGCGCTCGGCCTAAATCTGTTTAAACTATCAGTTACGGTGTGTGTGATGTCTCATGACCTGTACATCTTTCCTCTTCACTTTTAATAGCTGATTCAGTCAAAATCCTACATAAGCACGGACACATAGGGCGCGTGCATTAAGCAGACACATATGAAGGCTCTTACGCTATATACTGCGCAGTGAAGGTGACGGTCTGGTTGGCGGCCGTCTCGTGAGGCCAGTCCCACCGCAGCACATAACGGGTGTTGAGCGAGTCGATGCGGACGTTCTCAGGAGGCCTCAGATCTCCAAATCCTGTTGGACACACACAGACAGCATACACATGTATGTGCATGAGCACATACAATGACAAAAACTCACTTCCACAGTCTGTATTTGCATGTAACTGTGATTGCAGATGTCAATGTTCAACTGATGTCGTACAGCTCCCTGAAACAATAACCAATCTTTAGAGCGCACCTGAAGAAACACGTTCACACAGGAACGCGTTGTTCCTTAGAACAGATATGTTTAGGTTAGATGCAAGAATGTACATGTCGATATTATGCAACATCCTGGGTCTATTGTGGTTTCCAGTCAGGTTACCAAAGTGCATCACGGCCCTGCCCAACGGGGTATCTTAAATACAGGATTGAAAATGCGGCACGGATGTGTTTATATAAAGGAATCGACCTTTCATCTTACCTGTAAGCACAATGGTTTGATTACAGCTGATACTGGGTAAACTGCCATATACTGCCGTTCCAACAGCGCCACCTGCTGGCAGAGAATGAACGTGCATTTTCAATAAGACTCTGCCTGACAGAAACAGTCTGACACTGTCTCTGGACTGACAGACGGACAGACTGACTACTGACATAAATAAACACTGTCCAGCATAAAGCAAAGTTTTAGGTAACAGTCTCACATGCACATGGAGTAGTTTCGTTTTGTGTGAAAACGTGGCGGAAAGATGCAAGGATTTAAATGAGTGCTAAAGGATTAATACAAATGAATTTATGAATGAATGGTTTATATGAATGTACCTCTGAAAGTGCTGACTGTTTTAAGAAAAGATTCAATGGCATTTTGTTTTCATCTTTGCTCCGTGTAATACTTCATTCTTTAATCGTAACGCTGCTTTATCCACGGAGGTTACAGGAAACAGCTGCAATTCAGCTTTTCAGTAAGTGTCATCTAGTGTCAGACAGTGGATTTACAGACTTAGATGTACATTCAGCCTGTGTGCAGTTTTTGTCTGGCCAAAAAATTGGACCGAATGTGCAGTGCCCTGCTGTAAATTTTGACTGATTGATCAAAAACAAGCTTATGTGGGTTATATACATTTAAACAATTCAGATAGGTATCTAGAAATATTGATGAATCAGACAAAATACATATAAACATTTGTTATTCAAATATTATTTTGACTTAACCCTTTTCATTATTTAGAGGCTAAAATGTGAAGTTTACCATTTACGAAACCTTTTCAAAGTTTTATTTGAACATTTCGTACGAGATAAAGTCCTGTCCGTCATGTTGTCATTTAAAATCCAGACATCACAGGTAAAGTTATTGTTTAAGTGTTTAGTAGTTTTATTAAATTTTTGTTCAATTTAAATACAAAAGTTCATGAAATGTTTCATGTGTCAGTACCTTTTGAAAATTTCCAGCACATTTTAACAATACCGTGATAACACTGATTACCGTGATCATTTAGGTCACTATAACCATGATCAGAAATGTTCATATCGCTACATTCCTAGTGAAAACAAACCTGAAAAGAGACATTAAGTGAAATATTCATGGGATTGATCGTTAATTAAATCACAATATTTAATTAGTAGTGGAAGCGTTTTGTGCATTCGAGCTGGTGGTTGTGTTTTTTTTTGGGGTTTTTTTAATCACTAGATAGTAAGAGCTGATGCCAAATACATGCTATATTATTAGCTCTACAACAGCTTTAACTGTTAGGTTTTGGCTACCTGAAACTAAGGAAAGGACTAGATAATTGGTAAATCTGATGAAAGACAGACAAATTTATCCAAATAAAATAAACTGCTTTGTATATTTCAAAAATTCAAATGTATCAACATTGTTGGGAAGGTTACTTTGAAAATGTAATAGGTTACAGATAACAAGTTACTCTATTTAAAATGTAATAAGTAGCGTAACTATTTTCATTTTAAGTGCTTTAAAAGTAACGTAACTGCGTACATTTGATTACTTTTCTAAAATTCTATGGAATGTTTTCAGCTGTTAATCATTTTTAAACTTTTAAAGCAGGCAGGTTTGACCTTACAGTAGTACTGAACACTAATTACTGTGAGACCTACATCCTTCATTACTTGAATTATGATTATTATACTTTAATTTTAAAGCACAGCCAGCACAAAATCAGACTTTAGCATCTCTTTTTACTTTGAGATCATTCTGAGGTTAAATACAGATTTTTAAAATCATAAGAAATAGTTTAATAGCTATGATACCATTTTTGAAAAAAAAAATCCTTTCATAGCTATGACTGGAAACACTGTCATCTAACAATGCCTTGGACACAGAAAACAAAACAAAACAAAACAGTTAATCTTAAAAAAGAAAACATATACATAAACCCAAATTGGAAATAAAAGAGTTATGAAATAAGCATGTGTCCTAAACTCCTGAAACATTGGTGTCTCATATTTTAGACCAGTCAATGCAATTTGGGAAATAGATAATTTAAGTGTGTCAAAAAATGTAGATGTAATCCCCTTTGTAATCGTTAACATTTTCATAAGTAACTGTAATTTAACTGTACATTGTTTTTCAGTAACTGTAACAGATTAGTTGCATTTATTTTGTTATTAAAATACATAATTACTAGCTTCTCTAGTTAAGTTCCAGGCATCAAAAAGTGCAAAAAACACTTGCAATAAAAAAATGCCATTCATAAGTTGAAGTGTGTAGGCTTGTGTCTCTCTCTCTCTCTCTCTCTCACACACACACACACACACACACACACACACACACAGCTTAACATAGGCTACATGCTGAGGGCAAGTTCTGCAGTCCTACTGTATGTGTATGTGCTGTTAAGCTGGTTTGTTTGGGGCCAAATGTCTTTTTGTCTTTGATACATTTGTATTTCTGAAATATATAAAACAATTTATTTCATTTCCATGAATTTGACTTTTATCAGATTTAGCAGTTGTTAAAATGACTATTTTGTGCTGGTCAATTTTGAACGATACATAAAATGTAACTTCTAGCAAAAATTTGACACAACTGCGTGGGTGGAAATACTCGAGTGCCTCCTCTATGGAGATAAAATAATGCCATAAAGATTTGCATGTGAAGAGTACGTGTTGTGCAAGTGTACATAAGACTGTAAGCGTAAATTAAATTTGCATGTGCAAGAGAAGCTTTGTAAAACTGTAAATAAAAAAATTTAAAAAAAGATTTGCAGCATTTTACTGTTACTCGTAAGTGTAATTCATGTGTTGTGAAACTGCAGCTTCGTGCTTTCACAAAATATATACGATCTGCATTCTTCCGACTTCCATTTCTCCGCGCTTACACTTTTGGCACGTTCTTTTCGCTAAAATACGGTCAAAAGCACTGTAAGCCTGTGAACAGTGGTTTGCACACGAAAACAACAGTTTAAAGATCTGCAAAACAGATGGACTGCGTAGGACCAATCTGTATGTGTAAAAAACAAACTGTTGCAAATGTCTAAATGACTTGTTGTGTATCTAGGACACAAAGTTGCCGAAATAATCCGATATGTACAGCTCCGTCTTTCTTTTATCTGCGCTTACACTTTTGTCACGATTCTCTCACTCACTGAGTTTTGCAAGCGTGAGGGGGAGGGCGGGGCCACCACCTTTTTCTAGCCAATCAAATGAGACTCTCGCGGACTCCATTTACTCTTATCTGATTGGTTCAATAAACACATCACACGCCAAAACATTTATCTTCATTTAGTTCTCGCTGCCGCTCGCTTTCAGTGGAATGGTACCTTTAATGTATTTATACATTAATAATAAAATAAAATAAAATAAAATAAAAACACGATATAAGTTGTGTACCAGGCTGTGTGTTCATACTGAATTTCGAGCTGTGTCCTTTTCCTCCTCAACAGGCAATATATGATAGTTTACTGTAATATTGTAATTTTGATGATACTTAATACTAAAACTGCCACGGGGTATATTTTACCCGTGGCTGTTTTTTAAATGTAGCCTACATAACAGACTTTGAATAAAACATTCAAATCTCCCAGTCACTGACTAAAATGGTGTAATTTACAATCCTCTAAAAATGGTTTAGATAAAAAAAGATCAAAAACGTGGCATTTATATTATGCCTATATTTTCGTGCTGTCATTATCTTGCTACTTATGTTTTAATTGTAACTACATTGCTAGGCAGCGCCTTTTACTCACTGAATTTGCAGTTGAGATTCAAAAATAAAGTCAAAATTAGTAAAAGAAGGCGATTTATGGATGCTGAAGAGCACAGAAGCACTAAATGCCATTAGTCTGAGTCAGCATCTGATGGCTCATCTGACTCTGATCTCATATTTAGATGTTTCTTTATGAAAACACTGGCACAATACACTGAAATAAAATGTTCTTTAGGCGTATAAAAACGGTAGTCGTGCTTGGGTAGAATTTACCCGCTGGAGGTTTTTAGGTGTACAGCGACCCCTGGCGGTGCTAGTGTTAAACATGGCCTAGTATCTGTACTAGCAGCATAATTTGTAATTTATAACAACATGCATAATTTCACCTGTCTACTGATCAGGGACGACTCAGATTTTTTAACTAAAATTTGGTTAAATATAGTGAATATAATATTTTTTTTTTCACTTTAACATGTTATAATTTAAGGGGATTTTACAATTTTTTTTCAAAATCTTCAAAAATTTCAAAGTATACAATTGAGTGTTAAATACAATAAACAGAGACATGATCTGGAAAATCGTCAAATTCAGATTTATGTAGCTTTACTGTTATAGTAAAAAAGGTTTTATCAAAAGTATAGCACTCTGATACTATTGTTGAGCATTGTCACGTAATGTTTAACATCAGCTATATATTAGGCTATATTATATATATGCATTTCAATGTAAAGCCAAACCAATCCAATAATGTTAACACCAGCTAACAATTCAGGATGAACACATAGTCTAGCCTAATGGTACACAGCTTATAAAGTATCATGTTTTGATTAAGTTGTTGTTTATTTATTTATTTTAATGTATATGTACATTAAAAGTACCATTCCACTGAAAGCGAGCGGCAGCGAGAACTAAATGAAGATAAATGTTTTGGCGTGTGATGTGTTTATTGAACCAATCAGATAAGAGTAAATGGAGTCCGCGAGAGTCTCATTTGATTGGCTAGAAAAAGGTGGTGGCCCCGCCCTCCCCCTCACGCTTGCAAAACTCAGTGAGTGAGAGAATCGTGCCAAAAGTGTAAGCGCAGATAAAAGAAAGACGGAGCTGTACATATCGGATTATTTCGGCAACTTTGTGTCCTACATACACAACAAGTCATTTAGACATTTGCAACAGTTTGTTTTTTACACATACAGATTGGTCCTACGCAGTCCATCTGTTTTGCAGATCTTTAAACTGTTGTTTTCGTGTGCAAACCACTGTTCACAGGCTTACAGTGCTTTTGACCGTATTTTAGCGAAAAGAACGTGCCAAAAGTGTAAGCGCGGAGAAATGGAAGTCGGAAGAATGCAGATCGTATATATTTTGTGAAAGCATGAAGCTGCAGTTTCACAACACATGAATTACACTTACGAGTAACAGTAAAATGCTGCAAATCTGTTTTTCTTACGCTTGAAACGCGATTTACAGTTTTACAAAGCTTCTCTTGCGCATGCAAATTTAATTTACGCTTACAGTCTTATGTACACTTGCACAACACGTACTCTTCACATGCAAATCTTTATGGCATTATTTTATCTCCATACTCCTCCCTTAACAGTAATCTCACTCCAAACTTTTTCCAGAACTTGAGAGCCCTGCAAACGTTACGTTATTTCCCTGACGTCTGAACGTCAAACTGAAAGATGAGGAGTGTTCACAGCGAATCTTGATGATTTCAAATGATCTGTTTCAGTCTTTTTTAATAGAAATTGCCCAAACCGGAAAAGCCTCTCATACACACATGCAACCACTCGGAATAGCTTGACAGCACAAACCCAGCATGATGAACTCACCCGCCGACAGCTCCAGCACCGCAATCACAAAACAAACTCCAAAGCAGCAAAGCGCGTTCATGGCTGAGCAGCTGCAGTCCGCATTGCGCTTCTCCGCTGGGTTTGCGCTCAGATTTGTTTCGCTCCTGCTCGTACCGAGAACACAGGAAGTAAACGTTCAGTTATGCGGATGTGATGTTCAGTAGCTCAGCTGTTAAGAAACTACAGAGTAGTGAGGGGCAAAGGAAGACTCGTGAAGCACTGAGCGTTTCCTCCGATTGTTTCGGCAAACGAATCAAAGCTTTGAGTTTGTCGCGCCATCCGGTGGTTAATAAAAGTACAGCAGCCAAAAGCCTGTGAAATAAGATCCGTGGGACGAAGCATTCGGCACACGCAGAGCGATTCAAGTTAGGTGCGCAAATAAAAGCTTAACAAGTGTGTGTGTTTGTTGAATGTCTGTCTCTGAGAAGTTAATTTACCCACTGACTGTGCTATTTAATGCTAGTACGAATATCAGTATGATCGGGGGTGTTTCTAGGATTTGAAAACATCTGGGGCTGGGGGCAAAACACCAGGGGCAAGTAATGGTGAATGGGAGATCACATCATAATTATGTAAGATTTTGTTAGACACAGCTGGGTGAATCAGGATCCTTCTAGGGCCCCAGAAAAAATTTTGATATATTTTAAAGTTAACTTCATTAATCTGGTGCACTTTGAGAGTTCAAAAATAAGAGCTATAAGTTAACCCATGTTCAGTGTGCAAACTGAACAAAGAAAAAAGGTTGATGACCTGACTCACCCCTCTTCTGATACTCTGAAAACATCTGATCATGAACTGATCGTTTGAGCAAAGTCATATTGTGCTTTCGATTTTAGTTCATTTGACAGATACTTTGCCGAAGCAGTGGCACAAAACAACACTGCTACACTATGAAAAAAAGTAAATAGTAATGCAAACAGCAAACATATCAAAGCATTATCACAAAATTATAACTTTACAAAAATAAATTACACAAATAAAATAATACATTTAAAAATATACATTCGCATGCAAAAATAGGGCCCCTATTATTTTTTTCAAATTCCATTTTATTTATTCATTTTTTTCTAAATTCTGTTTTTTTCTGTTTTAATTTTTCTGGACTCCTTTTTAATGAGTAAATTTAATTTTATTAATCAAAAACATGTCTAATTAATTAAAACAATAATACGTATACAATTTAACGTCAATTTATCAAAAGTTAAGTTATGTTTAGGGCCCTATGAAATGTTTGATTTTTTTCTCACCTTATATTTTATTGTTACCAAATTTGTTTTAGCATGTCTATTTATTTAAATGCATTAAAAACCTTTTATTTATTTCTACAACAGCCTTGTGAAATTCTGTGTTGTGTATTTATTTTTTTCTGGTTATGAAATAAAGTCATAAAATATTAATTTATCTTTTAATTCATGAAAATTAAATTTTATTTTTGGCAAATAAAGGGGATGTACTAATAAAATTTAATAATTAGATGGAAGGAATATTGTGTAACAGAGTTTTATTAATTTTTCAACAGTAGTAGTAGTACTGTAGGTACATGCATTCTACTGAATGATAGCTTTGTATTTCTGCCACAATGTCTACAAGCTAAACTTTTATTTTGACGGGTTTCCGTGAATACCTTTACTTTTCTGTGAGTATATAACCCTGGTTTACTCAAATGAAACAGTGAACTGCTTACGAAGTACTCTGAGAGCAGTTCTTGAGACGTTGTTCATGTATTTTTATGGCAGACGCTGAAATCACCGCGAGCGCTTGTGTGTGGTAAAGGAAACCGCGCCTGCGTCTGCACCATTCATTCATAAAGAGACACGCAGAACATACAGCATTCATGTTTAAATGGTATTTTGCGGCGTAATATTTTCAGATACTAGTCCATATCGCGATTTGATTGAAGTGTAATGACCGGCTTTCGATTAATTCATTCAAACTTTGACAAATTCCGTGAATTCTTCGGAAATCATACAGCGATACAAAAACATTCGGGGCTAAAGAAAAATCTTTCGGGGCTCGAGCCCCGAATGATAAGCCCTAACTACGCCCCTGAGTATGATGTGATAGAAGAAGAATAATGTACACATATATGAACTGCATATGAAAAATATATATTTTTTCTAAAATAAAATGTATTCTTCATTAAAAAAAAAAAACTCATTAAAAAGAAAACTATTTAAATTAAATAACTGATCCACCAATATGATGCCATTATCAAACCAGTGTTTCAGAAAAAGAGATTTGTGTTTATATAATATATCCTTATTGTTGCATAAATAGTACCTATGAGGTGAAAATTGCTTGTGGATCAAAGACCACACCAGAAAGGCCTGACTGTGAAATTCAGCTAGTTTTACTGGTATTTTATCAAAATTATACCACCAAATTTTGAGAGAATATGGGAGGGAATAAAACACAAAAATAGAAATGGTACTGGAAACAATTTGTTTAAGTCAATTAACCTTACATGTATTATTTAATGTTGCAAAGTCCAAAACATTTAGGCCACCATTTTCATGGGAATTCATAATAACTGTCTTCTTTATGTATTTTATTTTTCCAAATAAACGCAGTCGATATTTTGTCAATTTCTTTGCATAGTTTTTTTTTTTATTAAGATGTAAAGCCATTGCCACACAAATAAGCCTAGAAATACCCTCTGCCTTTGTAATTAAAACTTTACCCCTTAAAGAGAGGTCTAAGCCAACGATTTGACTTCTTTTTAGTTTTTTCAATAATGGCACAAAAATCTATCAAGCACCTTTTTTTCTGGTCTGTGGTTATCAATATTTCAAGATAATGAACCTCATTTTTTAAGAGAATATTATTACAATTAGTTTCAAGACATTCCTTTATAAACATTAGCTCATATTTATCCAAATTTAAGTATACCCCAGATGCTCTTGAAAATTCACTGATTAAATCAATTGCCACAGATATCTGATTCACATGTCGAATAAAGAGTGTAGTGTCATCAGCTAATTGTGTCATTTTTATCTTTGATTTAATATAAGAGGAAAAAAAGCTGACTTACTAATAAAAAGAGGTATGGAGATACTAGGGGAAGTACTGTTAAATAACCTTTGCCATTTTTGTAAAGGGTTTTAATAGCTGTAGAAAAAAAATCACCAAAATCAAATTGCTGTAGAGTATTAAGGATAAACTGATGTTCTACAGAATCAAATGCTTTACAAAAGTCTAAAAATAATATAAATGTCACAGGTAGGGCACAAGGCAGGACGAGAACAGCAACACGACGAGCTGAAGGAGAGACAAGACAAGATTAACGAACCGACAACACACAATGCAAACGCCAGGCTTATATAAGCAGCGCAAATGAGCTGCAGCTGTAGTGCTCTGATTAGACCGGCAGCTGCTGTTGCTACGCGACGGACGCACACACACCAGACTGTTGTATATTTTGTGGCGTTGCTTTATTTTATTACCCCTTAGGGTGAGCTTAAAAGATATAACACAGACAGAGACGCAAAATGAGCACACAGACCCATAAACCATGACAGTACCCCCTCTCCAGGAGAGCTTACCTGACGATCGTAATCATCGATGAGGGAGTGATCCAGTATGTCTCTCACAGGCACACAATTCCTCTCCTCAGGACCGTAACCCTCCCAGTCCACCAATTACTGAAATCCTCGCCCCCTTCATCTCGAGTCCAGAATGCGTTTTACCAAATAAACTGGTTCCCCATCTACGAGCTGTGGTGGGGGAGGAACCGGGACAGGCGGATTAATGGCTGAATGAAAAACAAGCTTTAATTTGGATACATGAAACACCGGATGAATTCTCCTGTACGCCAGCGGAAGTTTGAGGCAGACTGCCACCGGACTAATAATTTTGGTGACAGTAAATGGGCCAATAAATTTGGGGGCAAGCTTATTACTGACGAAGCGAAGAGGAATATCTTTAGATGAAAGCCACACTTTTTGACCAACGACGTAGACGGGAGGCTTCAACCGGTGGCGATCGGCCTGGGTTAGGTGCGTCGGCACCTCTGGACAAATGCGTGGGCAGAGGGGACCGTGACTTCGGATTCCATACTTGAAAAAACGGGTGGCTGGTACCCTAAACTACACTCAAATGGCGATAGGCCCATAGCTGAGACTGGTAATGAGTTATGTGTGTACTCAACCCATGAGAGCTGCTGGCTCCAAGAGGAGGGGCTCTGAGAGACCAAACATTGCAACATAGTTGCAAATCTTGATTGGCCCTCTCCATCTGACTGTTACTCTGGGGATGAAACCCAAAAGAAAGACTAACCATTGCCCCCAACAAATGACAAAACTCTCTCCAAAATTTGGAAACAAACTGAAGCCCCCTGTCAGAGACCACGTCCATCGGGAGGCCATGAATGTGAAAAATGTGGTCATTGACAGCAACCGCTGTCTCTGGCAGATGGTAATTTGGGCAGAGGGATGAAATGGGTTGCCTTCGAGAACCGGTCCACCACGGTCAAAACCACTGTGTTTCCCTGTGAGGGCGGGAGACCCCGAAACAAAATCTAGCGAAATGTGGGACCAAGGTCTCAAAGGAACTGACAATGGCTGAAGGAGTCCAGCGGGGGGTCAGTTGGAAGACTTAGAAACAGCGCAGACCGAGCAAGCCAAAATGTCGCGAGCCATAGATGGCCACCAGAACCGTTATTTCACGAGAAACGTGGTACGATTAACCTCAGGGTGACAGGCTACCTTGGAACAATGACCCCATCGGATGACTTCAGACCTTAAACACTCTGGCACAAACAAACGACCCGGTGGGCATCCGGACGGGGGCGTTACCCCTTGAGAGGCCGTGCGGACCTTCGACTCAATTTCCCATGTGACCGCAGAAACAAAAACCTTCTGGGGCACAATGGACTCGGAAAGGGATAACGTGTCCAGCTTGATGTTTTTAGAACCCGGATGGTAAGAAATAGAAAAATCAAAACAACCAAAAAAAAAGAGCCTGCCGGGCCTGCCTAGAGTTTAATCTTTTGGCAGATTGGATGTATTCAAGATTCTTGTTGTTAGTCCAAACGATAAAGGGAACCCCCGAACCCTCTAACCAATGGCGCCACTCTTCCAAGGCAAGCTTGACTGCCAGCAACTGTTACCAATATCGTAGTTACGCTCAGCGGGTGATAAATGGTGAGAAAAATACGCGCAAGGATGCATCTTGCCATCCGTGGAGGAGCGCTGGGATAGCATGAAAAACGGATTTCTCCACCTTGATATAAAGCCCATTCTCTAACAGCCTCTGAAGCGCTCGTCTGATGTGCTGAACATGTTCCTGGAGAGAACGAGAAAATATCAGTATGTCATCCAGGTAGACATAAATGAACTGATCTAGCATATCTCTCAGCACGTTGTTGACGAGTGCTTGGAAGACAGAGGGAGTGTTCAAGTGGCCAAAAGAAAGAACAAGATATTCAAAATGTCCCCTGGGGGTATTAAAAGCAGTCTTCCATTCATCCCCCTCTTTTATGCGAACCAAATGATAAGCGTTACGGAGATCCAATTTCGTGAAAAATGACGCCCCTTTGCAGACATTCGAAGGCCGACGACATCAATGGTAAAGGATAAGTATTCTTCACCGTGATGCCGTTCAGCCCTCGATAGTCAATACAGGGACGAAGAGAGCCGTCCTTCTTTTTCACGAAAAAGAAACCCACACCAGTCGGGGAAGAAGAGGGGCGGATGATCTTGGCTGCTAGAGAATCAGAAATATATTTCTCCATAGCCTCCCTTTCCGGAGTGGAAAGCGAATATAATTTGCCTTTAGGCGGAGTCGTACCTGGTAATAAGTCTATTGCACAGTCGTAGGGACGATGCGGAGGTAGAGAAGCAGCTTGAGACTTACTGAACACTCCCTTCAGGTCAAGGTACTCACGTGGCACGTTAGACAGATCCATATGTTCATCCTGAAACACAGAACAAGACACAGGAGAACACGCAGACAACAAACAGGAAGCATGACAATATTCACTCCAAGCAAAAACAGAATTCATGCGCCACTTTATATGGGGATGCCCCAGAACCACAGGAGCCGTGGGAGTGTCAGTAAGAAGAAAGTCAATGTTCTCAGAATGATTCCCAGAGGTGATTAGTCTTAATGAGACAGTGGTATGCATAACGGAGCGTAGTGGCTGACCATTCAGTGCAACCACAGAGATAGGCTGGGAGAGCTCAACCCTAGGTATTGTGGCGGGAGGAGCAAAACGACAGACACAGTGGGCGTGACGTCAGGCCTCGGAGAGGCTTTTATTAAACAATATAAACAAACGTGTCCAAAAGGGGAAATAAAAGTGTCCAAAATAAATATGGGAACTTGTGTCCTCGAAGTGCAGGGGTTCCGTGAAGGAGGGGCAGTGTTCAGAAGGGAAGGGTCCAGGTAAGGGGCGGAGTCCGGCGGCCGCACTCGCTCCCCGCCGAGGTCCGCGGCACGAGGGGTAGCGGCTTCCTTCAGCGGCTTCATCCACCTTTCATCACGGCACTTCCTGAGGCGAGTAAATCGGCCCAGGATCCTAGCCCGCAGCCGTCTGGGTGCGACTTCACGTCTGGACCGCGGGTCCGGCAGCTTGTCCATCATTTCAGTGGCGCTCGTCCCTCTACGCTCCCTTCCTGGACCCACGAGGACACCAGCGTGCATGCACGGGGAAGAGACCGGCCTCCCGAGGAGAGGCGCGCTCGGCATTTTAACAGCGGCAGTGATGAGGCTTCAATCACGTCAGGGTAACTCAGTGAATAGATCTCATCCTTGATAGAGTCAGAAAGTCCAGTATCCAATCCAGTCTGGTATCCAGTCCATATAAAAACATGTCCCATTGTGCCTCAAAGTTCCAGCCACATTCCACAGCCAGAGTGCGAAACTCAATGGAGTAGTCAGTTACAGTGTGATCACCTTGACGCAGCTCTGCAAGGAGTCGCGCTGCTTCTCTGCCAGAAGCAGCACGATCAAACACTTTTCCATGCTCCTCTGAGAAGGACTGGAATGATGCGCAACAAGGAAGCTTCTGCTCCCAAACAGTAGTTCCCCAGCTAGCCGCCCGTCCCGAGAGCAAAGTTATAACAAAAGCCACTTCAGATTCCTCAGTGGGAAATGGAGCGAAATATACAAGGAACAGTTGGCCAAAACGAGCGGCATAACTGGGGTTCACCTGAATAAAACGCTGGAGGTGGAAGGTGGGGTCCACAGTCTGATTCACAGGAGCCGGTGGGTCGTATGTCGAAGGTTGCTGAGTTGAGGCGGTCTCCAACTTCAATTGTTGAAGCTGAGTTGTTAACTCAGAAACCCGTGCAACCAGAGCCTGGACAGCACGACCTGTGGCCATCATTTGTTCCTCCTGACGCTCCATGCGTGTGTTGCTGTTGGACAGAAACTCTCTCAACTCTGCCACACTTGCTGGATCCATTCTGGTCGGTTCGCTCTGTCACAATGAAGAGTTTCAAGATTCAATAGCAAGTGCAAAGAGTGTTTATTAAGAGACCGCAAATGAAAACAACAGCCGACGGGAACTCCAGCGGAGAGAAAAAGAGAGCGCGCACACCACGTGATCACAATGCGCTGTAAACAGGCTTGGCCAGGAGTCCAAACAACAGTGAGGAAATCCAAACGTGAGTGCAGTAATCCACAAGGCAGGAGGAAAACAGGAACACGACGAGCTGAATGAGAGACAAGACAAGATTAACGAACCGACAACACAATGTAAACGCCAGGCTTATATAGGCAGCGCAAATGAGCTGCAGCTGTAGCGTTCTGATTAGACTGGCAGCTGCTGTTGCTATGTGATGGACGCACACACACCAGACAGAGACGCAAAATGAACACACAGACCCATAAACCGTGACAAGAAAACCATAATCATTAATCAGATCCAAATAGTCCAAAATGTCCAAAACGAATCGTATATTATTTGTTATGTGCAGAGTTTTCATGAATCCCCATTGTAATTCAACAATTACATTTTTTTTCTCAATTTTCTACCTAAAATTAGGGCCAACAGTTTATTATCAGTATTTAATAAACAAATAGGGCATGAATTGTCAAAATACTGTCCGTCTTTAATTTGTTTGGGAAGCAATACAGTTGTGTTGTACAAAGTACAAAACCTTGTGTTAAAGTGGGTGGAAGACACTGTTTTTTATGCTTTCAACAAAAACCTCTAAAAGAAAGGGAGCCAGTTCTTTTGAAAAATAATTTATAAAACTCTGATGTCATACCATCAGTACCTGGTAAATGATTAATGATTAATTACATCCATCAGCTCGCAAACTATAACAGGTCTATCACAAAGCTCCTTTTCAGTTCTATTAATAGATTTAATTTGCAACAAATTTAAAAACACATCGCTGACACCTGAGAGTAACTGGAGGCATACAGATTTTTATAAAATACACTAATATTGAGAATTTTCTGTATGATCATCCGTTATGACCCCATTAATATTTAATTTACTAATGATGTTACAAACAAAATTCTGCTCTTCTAAATTAAAAAAATAAGGTGAATTTTGTTGCCCTGCCTCAAGCCACTTTTTTCTGGAACAAAGAAAGGCACCTTCAGCTTTTTCCTTATTGTAACGGAGTGAACGAGACGTGAAGCGGGCGGATCCAAGTGCAAGCTTTTATTGAATCGAGACATGGTCATATAACAGGCAGGGTCAAACATTAGCAAACAGATACAGTACAGGCAAGACACAAGAGTAATCCAGGGACAGGCGAGGGTCAATCAGTGGCAAATGTGATCCAAGGGGCGAGGCAAACGAGTAATCCGAACAGAAAGTAGTTCGAAGTGGCAAGACAAAGGATTAATCCATGAAGGGCGATAATTCCAGGGCAGGCAGAAATCAGACAAGACGAGAAACCAGGGACAAGGTGAAGGATGGAGGGCCAGGTCCATGTGGAGATGGAGGACCTGGGGACTGAGGCAGAGCTGGCAGAACAGGCGAAGCTGAGGGCCACCAGAGCAAGACTGCAGACCTCCACGGTGGAGCAGATGGAGCAGGAAACCACCAGCCCGGAGCCCACCAGGGCAGAGTAGGCGACCACCAGAGCAGGGCAAACAGGCAAATCAGGAGACCATGGCAGAGACTGAGACCTAAGGAAACCTGAGACAGACAACACAGACAGAGTATTCACGACCCCAAGGACCGAGGCAGAAAATGCAGAAAGTTCATTAACAGTCTCCTTGGTCATGACTGGGCTGACAGTTCATAACTGAACTCACTGACTGGGACTGGCAAGACAGATGGTTCAGGATTGGATGAACAGACGGAGACTGGACAAACAGACAACTCAGAATTGAACACAAGGGTTGAAGCTGGACAGGCTGACAACTTACAGACAGATGGTTCAAAATCAGACACATCCAGGGAAACTGAACAGGCAGATAGTTTAGTTTGCTGACTGAAACTGACCCAACAGACGATTCACACACAACTGGAGAAACAAGACCGGCGGATATTTCACAATCTGGCTCACTGACTGAAACAGAAAAAGCCAACTGCTCACACTCAGGCTGATTAATCAACATAGGACAGATAGCTGGTTCAAAATCAGACTTACTGACTGACACTGTACTGACAGAAAGTTCGCAATCAGACACATTGTTTGAACTTGGACAGACACTGATACCAGATACCAGACTGGACAGACAGATAATTCAGACACAGATTCATGGGTTGACACTGGATAAACAGACAGTTCATAGTAAGACTCATTAGATGAAACCACACAGACAGACAGTTCACAATTAGCCTCACTGACCAGTTCAGAACAGGACGAAAGTTCAGAGATGGCCTCCTCGGCTGGTTCAGAGCAGGAAGAGAGTTCATAAACGGCCTCCGTGGTCAGTTCGGGATGTGGCAAGAGTTCACAAGCAGCCACCATAGTTGTGACAGGATGGGCAGAGGGTTCATAGACGGCCTCCATGGCCATGACAGGACAGACACGGAGTTCATTAATGAGCGCCACTACCGTAGCCAGAGCAGAAGTGAAAGACGTCACTTCAGGATGTTCTGCAACATACACCGCCACCTCCATAGGATCTTGAATGGGCACTGCCATTTCTGGAGGTTCTGCAGCCTCAGCCACCACCTCTGGCAATCCTTCTGCGGACGTGACTGGCTCTGGAACTTCGGCGGTAGTGAACGCAGCCCATACACACCATAAAGCGATTCCCGTTATGGGAAGCGCTGCAGACGGGGGAATCAGTTCAAACTGGAGGGCTAAAGTGAGTAGGTTTGGGGATACCAGCTGTGCGCGCAGACACCAGCGGTGCATCCCTCACACTCATGCATGTCCACTTGAAAAGCTTCTGGATCATTGTGGGGCAGAGTATATTTTATAATGGAGCAAACGAGATGTGAAGTGTGCGGATCCAAGTGCAAGCTTTTATTGAATTGAGACATGATGATATAGAGTGATATAGAGAAGGGGAATCTATGTCACTGTGCATTGCATTCTGGGTAGTCGCCGCCATGTTTTAGGACATGCTTACAAGCATACAATGACAACAAATACAAATCAACAGAGAAACAAAAAGTCTGTATTTGCGTTAATATTGGAGCTGCTTGCACTTGCTTAGAATAAATGTACTAATATTTGAATCCATTGCGTTGATTCGAGCACTCAGTCGTGTGGCCAGAACACGACACATACACACTCACAGAAATCATTCGGCCAACTTCTATCATACCACACATAGGAGCAAATTGATTTCTCTTTTGCATTTTTTAATGACTTGGTAGCACTGATATATCTGCCATAAAATAAACACACTATAGATTGATCTCAGATTTTGTTTGTATCTCAAATGTCTGTTCTATTTGAATGTAAGTTAAGTGCCCTGCAAACTTGAAATATTTGGCCCTGATTCCAGTTCGAAGACAGCGTATATGTTCCATTCAATGAGCATTAAAGTGTGTGAGGCATGAATTTAAATTGTATTTATTTACAGAGGTATATTATGTCACACTTCTCTAGTAAGTTTGTGTGAAGACGCTGCAGGCCGTAACGTAGCGCTAATCCATGAGCAGTGAACATTTTATAGGAACCATGTCAATCGGAACACAGTTCAGTCATGGAGCTCTCTTTGAACTAGCTGGTTATCTGAATCTGGTTAAATAAGAGAGGCATGCAATATATGAAGTGCGACGGTACGTGACTGGAAGTGAGAAACACTTATGTCTTTAATCATACGATCATACCGCCATAATTTAAGGGATACAGTGCATTATATTGTGATAGCATTACACCAAATAAGTTTTACTGGACTTAAATGGTCAAATAGTTGCTGAACACTAAATCAGAGGAGTTGCTTTATGAACCAGAGAGTGATCGCAACTTTTCCAAAATTCAAGTGGATCAGAAATTATGAATCTGTAATAAAGTTGTTTATTTTCACTGAACTGCTTTTGCCATTGTGTTGTTTCAAGCTGAAAAGCATAAAATTGCGCTTCATTTTAGATCTGTTCTTTACTCCAGTCATGACAGCAGATATGGCAGTTTGTCGCAGCAAGCATTCTCCATTCTAACGTGTTTTTAACTGTACAATATAAATTTTAACATCTACCTCCACTATTTCCCAGTCTCTAGTGTAGTGTCCATGTCTGAAACTCCCAGAATGCTGTGCGTTGCTGACATCACATTCCCATTCTCTATAACAGGCAGGGTCGAACATCAGCAAACAGGTTGTCACGTAACGTAGAAGGAAGGGGCGAACGAAGATGATGGTTCAAGATAAAGTCTTTATTATAATCCACAGATAGTTTCCAAGACAGGTAAATCCACAGGCAGGGTAGCATACATACATATTCACATAGACGTTGACGAGACCGGATGACAAACACAGAACTGAATGCAACTTATAAAGACAGGTGATAACAATGAACATAATTAAGGCACAGGTGGAACAAGGTTAACTAATTAGGACACAACAAGGGCAGGAAGAACCAAATATGGGCACAGCAGGGAGAAACCAACATAAACAGTCCAAGGGGTGTTACATTTCTCCCCCACCCGGAAGGCACGACCTCGCGCCGTGGAAAAAGAAAACAAAGGAGTGGACGTGGGATGGCAACAGAAAGTCATGGTCGGAGGAGGCTTAGGTGGAGGACAGACTCCCGGGAGGAGGACAACAAACAAAGTCCATGGTGGAGACGACGGAGGGAGGAGCCAAGGAGGAGACAGAAGGGACCCGGAGCAGGAGGAGCCAAGTGAGACCCAGGCTGCAGCCATGATGGTAGCCCATAGTGGAGCCAACGGAGGGAGGAGCCATGGTGGAGGAAGGGCTGACGACTCCAGGGGGCCGACTGACAGCGGTGGAGCAGGCGGAGGCGGAGCCCGAGGCGGAGATGGAGAGCCGATGATCCTGGGCGATACCAAGGATCCGGAGGGCCAAGGCAGAGCCCGAGGCTCTGGCGACTGAGGCGGAGGCGGAGCTCCGGAGGTCCGCAGCGGAGCTGGAGCGACAGAGGACTGAGGTGGAGCCGGAGGGAGGGAGGAGCCCAATGGAGCCGGTGGGACGGAGCGACGAGGCGCAGCCAGAGGAGTGGAGTCCTGAGGCGATGGTGGGACGACGACTGACCAAGGCGGAGCCTGATGGACGATGGAGCCCGGTGGAGCTGGTGGGCCGACGGACGACGGTAGAGACGAAGGAGGTGAGAGCCAGGGTGGAGCCGCAGGGTCAGAGGGCCGAGGCGGAGTCCAGGACTCTGAAACTGGAGGCGAAGACGAGGGATCCTCCAGCCCTGATGCCGATGGAGACTGGCAGACCCGCGGCTAGCCCACCGCACAAATGGTGGGCTGAGGGTGAGCTAAGGGGCTGTCAGGAAACAGTGGTGGCAAAGCTGAAGCAGCAGGGCTGCTTGATGGAGATAACAGAGGGAGGGTGGGTGGGAAATTCAGGCACGTAGACAGTTCAAGGCAGACAGATTGTTCAGGGCGGGCAGGAAGTTCCATTTCTATATCCTCATAGAAATCATCAAATCTTGTTCCAAATGGTATTCAGGACAGACAGGTAGTTCCAGGAAGGCAGGTAGTTCCATATTTAATTGTTCCAGATCCAAGCATTGCTCACCCTCAGTGGCGGTGCAGTGGGCGGTGCTGTCCTCAGCACCCTCACGCCAAACTGGAACAACCACCGTCGCGGGCTCTGTGGCCGGCTCTCGCACCTGGTCGGACTCGATAAGCTCAGGCTCCGTAGCGATCTCTCGCGCTGTCACTCCTAGTGGTGATGGCTCTGTCGCTCTCGGCCCTGGCTCTCCATCTGCGGTGGGCTCGGGCTCGGGCTCAGGCTCCGCGAGTCGGGGTGGTGGTTGGCTGGGCTCTGGGTCATGCTGCGAAGTTCCCAGCGTGGGGTGAGCTGGGGAGGTGCTGTGCATTTCAGCGGGGGCTGAATGACAAGAGCTGAAGTGTTCCGTTACTTCTTCTACTTCGAAATTGGAACAATTCAAGTAAAGGACCAGATTAATCTATTCGATCAAGGAGAAATCACAATCGGGAAGATCGTAGCGGATTGTCTCATCAATCAGTCCCCGCAGAAAGCACACACCCAGAGTGGCGTCGTTCCAGCTCACCCGGTTGGAGAGCTCGAAAAATTCCTCCACATAACTCTCCAATGTCCAATTGCCCTGCCGCAAAGTCCGAAGCTGTCATACTGTATTAGGTCCGGTCACGTAACGTAGAAGGAAGGGGCGAACGAAGATGACAGTTCAAGATAAAGTCTTTATTATAATCCACAGATATGTGAACGTGATCCAAGGGGTGAGGAAAACAGGTAAACCGAACAGAGAGTCAATAGTTCAAACGAGGGGCGAACAGAGTCCAAAATGACAAAGGGTTAATCCATGATGGGTGATAAATCCAGGGCAGGCTGAAATCAGACAAGAAGAGAAAACCAGGCTAGGATCAAGACTCGGATAACTAGACTAGATACAAGACTTAACAAGACCAAGGAAACTAGGAAATACTGAATTTTGAATTTAGGTTAACTGAATTTCGTTTAGGTTAATATTTAATTTGACCAACGTGGTGGCCATTTATCTGCAGCTTAGTCCTGAATACTGTTTAAATTCCCTCCCATTATTATATAAGCATTTGAACATTAGCTGTAATAATATAACATATCATTACAATTGAGTAACAGACAAAGTGACCTTCAGAATCACTTACAGATTGCACAATTTCACCACTAAATCAATTCTTAAGTGTTATTACCCCAGCTGAATGTTCAAAACCACGGGAAAACCATATTGAATTCCCTCACTGAGCATACCAAAATTTGCAGTAATCATTAACCAAGCTATGTATAACCTAACCTATCAGACCTGTAAAAATAATAAATAAACAATAAATACAAACACTGCTTTCTTTTAATATTGTTACGCAGCCACCTAACGTTAAAAGAAAAATTGATAAATTTAAAATATTAAAAAAATATATATAGTATGAAGTAAACCTTTGGATAAATATAAGAACTAAAACACCTTTAGAAATATTCCCAGATAGCACATGTCGTCTGTTAAAGATTTCTTGATCTGGAAAGCATCTGCTGTGTATAAACATCTGACAGACGTCTGTAAGATGTCAGTTTTACATACATTCTAAATCATAAACATCTTAAACATCTGTTTGAGATTTGATAGGAAACATCCTATAGATGTATTGGAGATGAGAAAACACTCTAAAAAATATGTTTTCCAGATGTAAATGCAGACGTCAAATAGACATCTCCGAGATGTACGTGTGCTATCAGGGTTTGCAATAAGGATAACTGATCAATAACCTTACAAATGGCAGTTTTCCACTTGAAAGCATAACAGGAAAGTATCAACAAGAGAACAGTTTCAGTTGGCCACTTTAACTAGTAACATAGAATGACAAACCTCAATCTTCCAGTGGACCACAACATGCTTATGTTTCTTTTACAGTTCCAAACCATCTATAAAACCTCGGCCTCCACCCAAGTATGCTGATTTGCCCTCTTCCTGTGCCTTTTTAATCAAAGGCACCGTTCACGGCATAGTTTCTGCCTTGAATCTCTGTCCTCCTTCGTTAAATCTTCGGTGACACGCAAGCCGTGATCTCGCAGGAACGGGCTGTTTTTTCGCAGCTTTCCACACTTCCACAGCAAAGTGAACAATGACAGCTCGAGGCCTTGACTCATTCAAACGTTTGGATCCCAACTGGTGCGCTACATCAATAGCAGCTGGCAACTGATCTCTTTTTTGCGGTAACACTTCTTGACAAACATGAATCACCTCTTCGTGAACATTCTCCTTCACCGCTTCTGGGATGCCGTGCACTTTCATGTTCCATCTCCTACTGTAAGTGTAGATTGTTCACTTATCTCTACATGTCTTTCAATGGACCCCAACTTTTCTTTTAAGTCCTTAATTTTTCCTTGTGCAGCTCTTGTATTGATAAGATGAGCCAATTTAGTGACATCAGTCTTCAAGTTGTCTGCACTAAATTGGGAGAGCGCAGGTTTCTTGGTCATTGAAGGCTTACTGGGTGTTAAAGGAAGTCGGGGAAATTCTTCTTTCTTTTCCAAATCATGAATCATCCCATCATCGCAAAACTGGCTTAGATCTCCTTTGTTTCCCTTTTTCTTGTTGCATTTCTCTCTCGTTTCATCCCTGAGGCTTGTAAATAACAAAAACAACAACAAATGCCATTTTTAATTCATTATGATTAAATGAATATTATGATTATTCAGAGATAGTTAATCCTTTTTTTCTATTTATATAAAATCATACTATGATGTACTCAAACCAGTTATAGTTGTTTTCTGTTTGTCATTATGATTGTTCATTGTTAAAGATACTACCATCTTTCCCTGAGCTTGTATGTAATTCCATCACATATAAGCATTGATATCTAAAAGTTTTATATTTTTATTCTTTTCACTAACATTTAGATATAAAAATCAAATAAAATGTCAACAAAAACAGCAAGCTAATTTAACTGATTACCTTCAAAGTCCATAGATATGACTATTTTTAAATACAGCTTTAAACATGTTCTATGACAAGTGGAAGCGATGAGATCTGTTTTTCAGGTTTGGTCAGGTGATGTTCGACATATACCCTATTCAATCTCATGTTGTGTTGCTGATAAACATGATATAATTTCAGTTCTGGTTTTATATGAAAATAAATTTGATGAACAAGACACTCAAAGTACTTGCTATTGAATTCCATTTAAAGCCGTATTTATCATCCATTTTTATTTTAATACAAACATGTATAATTTTTGTAGTCTTGGCTAGCCCAATCACATGTTGATGGGTGGAGTTAGTGTAAATAGACACTCAATTTAAAGGGGTCATCGGATGCCCATTTTCCACGAGTTGATATGATTCTTTAGGGCCTTAATGAAAAGTCATTAACATGCTTTGGTTAAAACTTCTAAATGGCAGTGTAAAAAACACCTTTTTTACCTTGCCAAGATCAGCTCTGCAAAAATCATCCTGTTCTGTTCGATGTGGCTTTAAATGTTAATGAGCTCTGCTCGCCCTGCCCCTCTCTTCTCTTTGTGGAGTGACGAGTCTGTTTATTTTAGCCTCATTTAGCCGCGTTTAGCCATGAAACTTGCTAACTAGCATGTTATTAGGAAAGAATGTATTTATGAAAAGATTCATAAAAAAAACCCCTTATACTCAAGCCCTTATACTTAAGTGAAGCTGGATCACGAATGATTTAAGCAAACATAGACGGATATATGTAGATCGGCAGGTGCATTCCCTTCACAAACAAACGTAATCCACTGCATCTTCAGCGGCTCAGATGTCAGGAGTAAATAACAACCACTACATTCATTATTACATCCAGCAACACAACACCTCAATCGCTTAGGAGCCATTCTTCTCTATGTCCCTGTTCCGGCATTGAAACAATGGTGATCAGACTGTTACAGCTCATCAGGGCGGGTCTAAGGTAAGACGGCCGTGTCAATCAACTATTGTCGGAGCGGCCTCTGTCGGTGTGTTCCCACACAGACAAGATGCTGAGAATGGCTTGATTTGGGGAAATTATTTTTACAGATTAAATAAAAACCACTGGGTGGATTTTTATCATTATAGGGTGGTTGTGTACACACACTGCCAACACACTTTATGTTCAAACAACATGTAAAAGTAAACTTTGCATCCGATGAGGAAATATTTATTATATACACTTAAATTACTTTTGCTCGACCGATTTGCATGCTGTAACACTGCAGAGATAACTGATGAGCCCACTCACAGAACCATTTCACAGGGGCTAAGTGTTTACCTAATCGGACTACAGAGAGTAACCTCTAACTTACAAAACACCCAAACACAGAGATAATATGCTGTTTACCTTTCCGGTACAAAGCTGATGGTTTTAAGTCCATTCATCACTTTATGTAAAACAGAATCCATACACAACTTGAAAATATAATGCAGCAATAGGCGTTCCTAATTTAAAAGACAATGTGGGGAATTACTATAGTAAAAAGTTGATAATAAATAATAATAATACTTATATTTAAAATAAAACAATAATTGTTATAAATCTAATACCGCCCCACTACCATTTAAACAACAAAAACATGGAAATCAATGGCGGTGAAAAAGCTGAAAGCATGAGCTGGCAAAAGAAAATGTGAGCAGTCAGCAATGACTTTAATGGATGTGTTTCTCACACAGGGCTACTGTCTGACTCTGAGTAGTGCGCCGGTCATATAAAATGCTCTCTGGAAAAGAAAGAAACATACAGGCATCAAATGACACAAGAAAAAATTATGACGGATTCCATTGTTGACTGAACTAATCCCTTAAAACCCAAAGCAACAGCTGGCCTAGCAGGTGATTTAGCCGTCTCTCGCTGTGATGATGCTTTGTTTCCTTGCCCCAGGAAAAATGCAGCAATGCAATACTGATGATTTGGGGCCAGCACAACCATCAATAAGCTGAACTGTCATGGAAACAATAATGGCACTTACAGTTCTACACATTGTTATGCGCTTCAGTGACTTCCTAAAAACATCCAGCGTAATACAACAGAAGCAAACACAATGTGTGCAAACAGCCACCTTCCCAGGAGTAGTAGGCACAATTGATGCCACTCAAATAAAGATCATTGCTTCCGAAACGATTATGTGAACAGGAAGAGGTACCACAGCATCAAGTTGTGTTTGCTGCAGACTACAACATTTTGGATGTGGTACCCAAATGGCCTGGGTTTACACATGACCCACGAATATTGAATGAAAGTGGCCTGAAGCACCTGTTTGAAAGGCACCTTGTGCCATCGGGGTGCCATCTAATAGGAGATAAAGGATACCCTTTACACCACTGGCCGCTCAACCCTTTCCATATGCCACTTACAGAAGCCCAGCTCAGCTACAACAGGTAGCCTGTATTTTATGCTATTTATACACAATTGTTTTTACAGTTTAATATACAACTTAATATACAACTCAGTCCTAATGTAGAATATGAATAAGTGTTTAACTTCGTATCCTATCACAGGGCACATCATATCATAAGTGTGGTGGAGAGAGGGATTAGCCAGCGGAAGCACAGACACATTCTACACTCAGAAATGTGGTACTCCCCTGAGTGTGCCGTATCATAATGGCTTGTACAATACGGCATAATATTTGCAAGAGGCGCAACATCCCCTCCCCACCAGAGGATGATGACGAATGAGAAGACGCCAGCCCCCTGAGCAACATCTATCCATTTGATGGGACACATGTGGATTTTATTTATCACTCTTTTTTTCACTGCTATAGTGTAGTATTCCTGTTGCAGTCTCAATACTTAATTTGAAGTTTTAGTTTTTCAGGTCTTCTGGGAGCGGGTCCTCTGCCGGGCTGTCATCCACCACCAGGCATACCTGACTTGAGGTGCTTGAGAGGGCATCCAGAGCAGGGGTGGCATACGGAGAGCCTGTGTTTATGCTGGCTGGGTCAGATGACTCCCCTGCATCTTTATTATGACTGGAAAATAAAACTTTTAACACGCTGAATATTGTTGTCACGGTTTTGAGTTAACCAAAATTTTTGGGCCACACCTTTGTGATAAAATTTCAAGCTTCATTGCTGCAGGATCCTGGCTGCCCTCCACTCAGGAGATGACAGCATTGTCCTTCCAAAGTCTGCACTACACCTCCTCACAAAGAGCACTCAGTGGTTTGCCTGAATATCAGTTATAAAGCAGACTACAAATAAATCAGGTAGGGATAATGGCAAAGGGCATAGGCATAAAAAAAGGAAAGAAATTATTAATTATACCTGTGCGCAAAATGTTGGATTTGAAGGTGGCTATTTCAGTGCAGTTTTTGCTGAAAACGTTGTACCATTTCTTCTTACAGCCAGATGGTGACCAAGTGCATGAGGTCTGCGAAGTGTTTAAATGTCTAGAGATGTCCTCCCATGCCTTTTTCTTGTTAGCACTGGTTAATGTTGGGCTGAACTTGCCTTTTATAACGTGTTTCCGCTGTTCCACATATTCAGCAAGCATTAGCACTTCTTCCTCCCAACAGTTCCTCCCAAGGTTTTCTTTAGGAACCCATGGTGGCTAATTATATCATAAAATGTAGGCTATATACAGGCAGGGTCAGTTAACAGCTCACCAAAAACATGTTTCTTTTTTATTTCCAGTGTGTATGTCATAATGTATTCTCTTAAAAATTCTTTGTTGTCAAATCTGAGAATAATCTTTAATAAGTAAATCTATTCAGTGATTGGTCCATGCCTTTGTCGTCATCAGAGGCGTAGCAAGTCAGCCACAGGCCCATATGCAAAAAATCTGTACGGCCCCCCAATCATTATGGGCTCCAACTCAGATAACTTGTTGATTTAAGTACATAACACTATGTGAGTATTCACAAGCTGTTTTATTTACTTAATGCTTGGAAATAATATTTAATGTTTTCAAGTCCATTCATTATTTGTGGCACACAAGTCCCAACCTATAAATTCTGTCAATGTATGATAAAATAAAACAATAAATGTGTTTTTACGCTCTTTAATTTGTAGTGGGATAACCATGTTCGCCTCAGATGAAGTGGCATGTGAATCAATGATCTTTTCCTCTGTAATACTTACACAGTATAAAATAGACATAAAAAAATAATTTTAATGCATGTTAAAAAAAAATTCATAAAATCGATGTCTCATGAAATCGATCAATCAGTTTTAAAAAAAAATCTTGTGAATAGTCATAATAGTAGTAACATAATATTTAGCCTACCTCAGAAACACCAACAAGCTTATTGTTACGGAGTGAAGGATGCGTGAAGCAGGCAGATCCAAATGCAAGCTTTTATTAAACGACATCGACAAAGACATGGTCATATACAGGCTTGGTCAAACACAGGCAAACAGGTGTACAGACAGCAAGACACAAAAGTATTCCGTGACACAGGTGAGGGTCGAACAACGGCGAACGTAATCCAAGGGGCTAGGCAAAAGGGTATTCCAAGACAGGTGAAGATCAGGTCACGGATGACTAGACTATGAAGAAACAAGCCTAAAGATACTTGGATGGCTCCGTAAAAAGTAGCTAACACAGGGCGCGTTACATGCTAAACATGGCAAATCGGCGAATGGGAGAAGGAAGTCCAAGGCAGAAAGCACATGCTTGTTTGTTTTCTTTATTTTACGAAAGCACAACATTTTGTTGATATTGTGAGAGCACACAAATAAAAACCTTTGCAGTTCCAAATTATGCATTACTCTTACCTTTATGAGCCAAAATGATGGCGTGTTTTAGGTTTCCACTGTTATTAAAACAAAAAATGCAAGTGATCGTGCTGGCGCGTCCATGTACTGCAAAGCGTGGTTTAGCTTCCACTGTCCACACAAAGGATTGGATATGCGTCTACAACACGCACATTTGTCTAGGTTAAATGTTTAAATTATTATTGTGAAATGTATCAGGTGTTTTATGTCTATAGATTTTATTTTAGGCAAGTCATGTTGATTTGAGCATCAAACATATGCTCAACTCATTGCCGATGACTGCTCGTTTGTTCATTTAAAAAACAAACACTTGAATTTAACAAACATAAAATGTTCCAAACGTATTTCTACATACGTCACCCATCACCCAGCTTCTTCTAATCTTCAGCTTGCGGATAGCCACCTTGAGATTATCCTGTAGTATATCCTGATAAACTTGACTGATACAGACTCAGGTAAGATAGATCTTTGATTTGCATTATTTTCTCTCTTCTGCCATGACTTTGGTCTGATGTTCACGAAGATCATCAGATAAAGGTGCTGCCTGGAGGAGAGAGGACAGATATTGTCTACACAAGAAGTGGAACATTAAGTGTCTGTTGCACTGTTTACATCCAGAGATGAGAATGACAAAACAGGTAACAGGGTGAAAGGATTGGAGGAACACAAGAAGCAAATTAAAAGAAATGTGAAAAATGTTTTCTGTGGTACAGTGGCATGCATAGATGAGGTCAAGCTGGTAAGACATCTGAGATCAAATGAAGCTAGAAGTGACTGAAAGTCTGCAGCATAAGGCTTCTTGAGTTGAATAAAACTGCCAAAGACTATATGTGGACCGGAATAACAGCAGTCCATTCAGTTCCTCTATAAAGATGACCAGCTGACCAAATTACAATAACATGGAGTTATTCAGGAGCTGTTACAGTAACAGCATGAGATTCAAAGGAGTTATTATTAGGCATTAGGGAGAGTGGGTCTTCCCAACCTGATTGGGGGTGTGAGAGAAAGAGAAGTTGTTAGAGAGAGCAGCAGGGGTTGCTGAGCGTCCTGAATGAATCCAGTCTCAGTCAAGCCCAAGACACTGAGTGTAGACTGAGAAGCAATTGCTGAAATAAAGTCTTCAGAACTGAGCCTGTGTTTATTACACAGCTGCTGCTGCAGCCATTAAAATTGTTCAGTTTTGGTTTTTAATGGCAAAGTAGCTAGACTTCATTTAGTTTTAGTTTGGAACATTTTATATTTGTTAAATTCAAGCTTTTGTTTTTGAAGTAACGACCAAGCAGTCAGCAGCAATGAGATGAGCATACACTCAAAAAAAAAAACAAAAAAACCCCCAAACAAACAAACAAAAAAATGCTTGGTTAAAACAACCCAATTTGGGTTATTTTGGTTATTTTGCACTTGCAATATCAACAAAAAGCTTTTGTAAAATAAAGAAAAAAATATGCACTTTCTGCCATCTCTTGAGGAGGAACACTTCACAAAAATGATCCGAAACTCGAATATTTGAATATTTGCCTCACAGACATGATAAATATATCTAATGCTTTAAATTACTTTAAAACTAAAGAATTCATGTAATAAAAACATGTTATAATGTGAAAATTCCACCCACCTAAAAAAAAAAAAAAAAAAAAAAAATTCCAGCTTTTTTCCAGACAAAATATGAAGTCAAGGAAATCAACATCAAAATCAACACAAAAATGGGTTAGTGAGCTTAAAATGAAGGTTCTGCCACGGCCGTCCCAGTTCCCTGACCTGAACCCCATAGAAAAACTAAACAGGAGAGAGTTTATCCTGGAGCTGAGAATCTGAAGGGTCTGGAGTGAATCTGGATGAAGGAATGGTCTCTCGTCTCTTGTCAAGTGTTCTCCAAAGTCATCAGGCATTATAGGACAGACTCATAACTGTCAAAATGGCTAAAGGAGGTTGCAAAAAGTATTGAATAAAAGGGCACCAGTAGTATGTTTTAGAGCAGGGGTGGCGAACGTCGGTCCTGGAGAGCCGCAGCCCTGCATAGTTTTGCTTCAACCCTAATCAAACGCACCTGAACAAGCTAATCAAGGTCTGAAGGGTTACTAGAAAGCAACAGGCAGGTGAGTGTTAACTAGGGTTGGAGCTGAACTCTGCAGGGCTGCGGCTCTCCAGGACCGGAGTTCGCCACCCCTGCTTTAATCATGACGAGGGAAAAAAACTTTCATAATGAGATTTCCATTCCCTTTTAATTTACTTAGTTGATTTATTTATTTAAATTTTAATAAGAGATCTAAATGATTAACAGCACAGATTTATTTTTACAGGTTTCTTTATTCATCGTCTTCCTCCAGGAACAGCCTATTAAACTGTGGACTAAAGTTAAAGACCATTTAAAACCATGACACAGAACGTCTCTGTTACGTATGTAACCCTCGTTCCCTGAAGGAAGGAACGGAGACATTACATCAGCTGACGTCTATAGGGTCTCACTTGGGAGCCCAATCACCTCTGCGCTTAAGAAGAAGAAAAGGCCAATGGAAATTGGCGAGTGGAAGTTGCATCCACTCATTCAGATTTGTGCTGAGGAGCCGAGATGTAACTCGGCATTCAGCGCAGTTCAAGATTGTGGCATGAGGGATGTAATGTCTCCATTTCCTCCTTCAGAGAAGGGTTAAATACGTAACTGAGACGTTCCCTATCAGTCAGTCACGTTTATGGGGGTCCCTACGGAAAACACCACAACCTGAACTGCATTACGTCATTGAGGTACAAATGTTGGCAGGCAAGCGTGTCAGAACAATGAAGTTCATTACGTAACCTTCCCAATGCCCTGTAAGCCAGAAAAGGGGCCCACCAGGAGTGCCAGCATACTGAAGCAACCGTTGGGGGGTGGAGCACAATGACAGAATGTAAGGCCATGTGGAAAACTTTTTGAAAAACTAAGGGAACAAGGGGAAACACTGGGAAACAACCGTGTGAATTATAAGACATTAATGAGACAAAAACACATTTTTATGCTCCATTTTATTTTATTTGTATTGAGACTTGCGAGCCACAAATAATGAATGGACTTGAAAATGTTAATTATTACTTACAAGCATTCAAATCTTAACCGATTTTAAAACCGTGAGAGACCACAGACATGAAGACCGTTTCAACCGATTTTCAGCCTTATAATCCTCTGAATGCGCACACTAGATGATTAGACCACACACTTGTTGATTGTAGGAACGATTTCACAGTGACACACGATCTCACGAGATCAAACGTGACTAGAGAAGGCAAACAAATGGAGAACAATCGACGTTGTCAGCTGGCTCTTCTAGCATTCGTTCTGTTTCACAGTAAAAAAAACAAAGTATAAAAAAATTATTTGGGTGATGTTCTTTCTCAGCATTCTGCTTTCATAGCATGTTTGTGTTTGTGGCTGCCAAGTTTCAGCTATATAAGCTTACAAAATCCGACGCTTGGTTGCTCTCATTGGCTATTGTGGGCATCGCGTCAGATTTGACTTTGGGGACGCTCAGTCTCGATTGGGCACCACATCGTAATGACACCACACAATAAGGGATTTTTTTTCTTTTTTGACAAAAAATCATTTGCGACAAGCCTTGAATCAGGCCACATACCCCGATTGTTTGAGGGTGCAAATCAGCCTTAAAATCTTCTAGTGTGCGGCCAGCCTAACATGCATGGCTGATCAAAGCTTCAGTGAACACAGCTGTACAAGCCTTTATAATTAGCAAAACAAAGCCATTTAGCAGTGTTTCCCATCCTTGTTCCTGGAGACACACCAACACTACACATTGTCAAATATTCTGCCACCGATTCAAGTTCCATTTACGCAAAACTTTACAGACAGCTAATAGAATTAAGAATAAAGTTGAGGGCCTTTTCAAGGCACAACATGAAAGAAACAAGGAAAGGAGCAATTTCTGCATGGAGAGTAATTTCCTGGTTACGCTTTAACCTAAGAGCCTGAACAACCACTGAGAAAACAGTTTACAGCTATCAGTGGGATTTTTGTCCTTGCATCAAACTTCCACAAGGTGATGCCAATAAATAAATAAATGAATAATAGCAATGTGCTCAAACTCTGTGGCTCACATTTACAGAGCACAGATGTTTCTAAAGCAAACGGTGCCGTCTGCTGTTCAAAACTAAGCTCAGAATCGATATGAGAAAGAATCGCGATGTCTTCGGAAAATCTCGAATCGATGCTGAATCATTTCTTGATTCGTGTTGCAATGACTTATCGTCCCATCTATAATATATATATATATGTGTATATGTACACACACACACACACACACACACACACACACATATATACTGTATGTGCGAATACAGCACACAAACATGAGCATAACTTAATAGGGCTAAAGACTGGAAATACAACCATTTAAAGACAAGTCATTTACATAGGATAGAGGTCATTTTAATTTGACACTGGAGATGAATGAGAAAACAGTCACACTAACGAATCACAGTTCATTTTCTTTTTAAACGTTGTTGTTAAAGCCAACAAAAAAAAGTCATCAAGTGACAATAATGAATTAAGATTCTATAAGAATCATAAGAAATCTGCATGACAGCATACAGAAATGACAAATATGGCTCAAATGTTATAACACTCACTAAGGTGCTGCAGTCTCTGCATGTACAATAAGCTGACAGATGTTTAAAGAGAGAAAGGCAAAGCTGCAAAAAGCCACAGTCACGTGCGTCTGACATCCGTTGACGGTTTCAAGCGCAGAGCTGCTGCAGCGTCCCATCATGCAGCTCTCCTCTGTGCTTGGTGACGCTCATCTGTAGGTCAGCGTGTGAGGTGGATCTGCGACCGGAGTCCTCCTCTGCGGAGTAAACGCCCGAGTCTCCGCTGCCGTGTCGGCCGTGCGTGCTGGAGTCCTGATCCTCGGCGTTCGAGCTCTGCTCGTCCACCTCCTCGGCGTCCAGCACAGCACGGACCATGACCAGCGGCTCACACACAGACTCCCGAGACTCGGGAGCCAGCAGCTGCGGCTTCTCTGAGTCACTTAACCACAGCTGAAGAGAGAGAGAGAGAGAGAAGTCAGTCTTGTTTGTAGATTACCAAACCAAGAACAAGGCTCTGTTTACACCTGGTTTTCATCCAGCCATGATCATTTACTCACTCCCTCCTTGGGTCTACTGTTAATTGGACTCTACACAAACGCTTGGATATGCACATGACAGCACACATTTATCTAGGTTAATGTTAAATAATGAATGTATTCTGACAAACAGTTCACCTACGCATAACTACTACAATGTAGAAACTGACTTCAGATCAATCATTAGATGCAACTGAATGTACGCATCAACTGTAGCTACAACCTTATCGATATCAGATGAATTTGAAGCAAGAAATAGAGTATGAATGTTCAGTACCTCCTGAATGTGATCCGGGAGTTGAATGGCTGGCCAGAAGGTGTTCTTCAAGAGCACAGACATCTTGTAAAAGCAGAAGAACAGCAGCAGCACCAGCAGGAAGCACAGCAGCAGAGAAATCAGGAAGTACAGGAAAATCCGCCAGTACGGCATCTGACCTGAAATCACACACAGCGTTCAGTCGTAATGTCACTGTATGTCACTCATTCGTCTGACGGAAGATTCACGTGTCATCGTGAGCACTGACTCATGTAACATCGTCCATACATGAGGTTATGAATGCTGTAGGTTATTAGGCCTGGCAAATGATTAATCACATCCAAAATAAAGTTTGTGTTTACATAATATATGTGCTGTGTATATTTATTTTACACATGGATGTAAATGTAAGGGATAATGCACGGCTACCTGGGCATGAAACTAATTTAATGCACAACGTGAAAGCCAAAAACCTCCACGAACTGCATTAAAAATGTGTAATGCAAAGCTAGCCGTGCATTATCCTGCTTATACCATGGTCATTTGCCAGCATTGACAAGTTGAAGCAGTTAATAATGTTTGCAGTGCAATATTTCACTGGACGGGTTAAAACGAAAATGTTATTTTCGTCAGTTCAGCTCGTTAGCTCTAGCATTCTGCCCGCTTCAAATCAAACATAGAGATGTGTTAAAATCACATTTATTTGAATAAATTACAGCATTTATTTCAAAAATTGCGTCTCTCTACCAACAATGAAGCCGTGTTGCTTCAAAAAAGCAAATTTACCACCTCGTTACTGAGGAATATAATGTAGCGATCTAGTATCTGGGCTATTCTAGTAATAAAAGTCACGGGACAGTGTTGACAAGTTTCTGCATGCGCAATCTACGACCTCTGTGTGATCTACGATCTGTGTGTGTGTGTGTGTGTGTGTGTTTGAGTGTGAATGATATGTGTTGGTTATTGTGCATCAATTAAAGCAGCACACTAATATAGAGGGGGAATTAAACTGACTTGGAACTACCTGTGCATTACACTGTTTCAATGCACACCCGCCAGCCAATCAGAATCCAGTATTCAGACAGACCATGGTATTTAAAAAAAAAAAGTTACAGTTATTTAGATTATATGTATATATTATATGCATTTAAATATAATTATACATACATATAAATATTTTTCAAAAGTACACATGTATGTGTGTGTATTTATAAATACATAAATAGACACAGTACACGTACATATACATTATGTAAACACAAACTTATATTTTGGATGTGATTAACTGATTAAGAACTTATAGGTATGAGTTATAATATTTATTAAATTAATCATTTTCCCAAAACGGTAGCCTTTACTAGTTAGAGTGCCAGATGTCTGAGGTTAAAGCAGAAGTCCACTTCCACAACAAAAATGTACAGATAATGTACTCACCCCATTGTCGTCCAAGATGTTCATGTCTTTCTTTCTTCAGTCGCAATGAAATTATGTTTTTTGAAGAAAACATTTCAGCATTTTTCTCCATATAGTGGACTGATATGGTGCCCTGATTTTGAACTTCCAAAAAACTGTTTAAATGCGGCTTCAAACGATCACAAATGCAGTTGTAAACGATCCCAGCTGAGGAAGAAAGGTTTTATCTAACAAAACAATCGGTTGATTTCATAAAAATAATACAATTTAAATACTTTTTAATCTCAAATGCTCATATTGTCTTACTCTGCCTGAACTCTAGCGTATGGTTAGGGTTAGTGTATGCCGAAAAACTCCCATCTCATGTTCTCCCTCAACTTCAAAATCGTCTTATATCACTGTTTTACCTTTTTTGTTAAGGGTGTTTGATCTTCTTTGCATGTTCACTTTGCAAACACTGGGTCTGTTCTTCTGCAGCGATGTAGGATGATTTTGAAATGATTTTTGAAGTTGAGGGAGAAAATACAATTGGAGTTTTTCGACATACCCTAACTGTCTTGAGTCAGAATACACAGAGTTCAGGGAGAGCAAGACAAGGCGAGCGTTTGAGATTAAAAAGCATTTAAATTGTATATATATTTTTTTTTAATGAAAGTAAGTACAAATACGTCGTTATTGTACTTAAGTAGATTTTTCTGGTATCAGTACTTTACTTCACTATTTATTTTTCTGACTACTTTTTACTTTTACTCCTTACATTTTTTACACAAATATCTGTACTTTTTTACTTCTTACACTTTCAAACCAGGCTTGTTACTTTAGTTTTAATCAGCATTTGGTGGATCATCACCATTCAATAACAAATCTCTAAATCGTGAATCAGTTAGTCGCGCGCGCTCCGTGTCTCCGCCAAACAGTTTCTAGCAGATTCACTGCAAGACACTCGAGAACGGAGTGGAAGCGCCGGGTGGATCATAGAGGCAAAACTACTGACCTGTTCAGGACTTCAAGTGCAGGTCAGTTTCATTGTAAACAGGCTGCTAAGAGTTGCTAGCGGTTTAATGCTTAACTAAGTAAGCAAAGACAAAATTACAGTAGTAGTACTATAAACAAAACTAAACTAAATTACTATCATCACTCAAAATACTCTATACTAAAGGACATCATTATTATCTACTGTAAAGTTACAGTAGTAATTTAGCAAACAAATGTTATAAAACATTGTTTTGTAATATGTTAAGCGGGAGCTATAGGGCAGATAACAGCACAAACCTTACGAAAACTAAAACCAAAATCCATGGTTACTATAGTTAAACCATGGTAATCACAAATGAACCATGGTTTTGCTAACCATAGTCTAACCATGAGATAAACTTGTAGAAAATCATGGTTGTAGTTAAATTAAAAGACTGTAATCAATCTGACAAAAAAAATATATATAGTTACTATGCTTTTACTGTAATAAACCATGGTTAACTTTGGTAAGAAGAAGAGAAAAAAATATGACTCATGATAATGCAATAACATGTTGAGTATTAGGATTTTTCTGTAAAGATATTGTCATGATGTAATCATTATTGTACTAATTGTGACATTTAGGCAAATTAGAAAATATAGTTTTCTTAAACCTATAGTATTTAAGCCATTTTAAGACAAAACAACAACACCTGGTACACCACACACCATAACGTGATACTTTAAACTGAATGTAAATAAAATTGTTACTGCAAATAGAATATAATGAGGTGCTTGTTTTGCAAGAAGGTGGAGACAGTTCTGCTCATAACAGTAAATGGCTGATGGGAAAAGTGACAGGTACAATAATATTAGTGAAAAAAGCAAACACACACAGAGTGAGATGCAAAGAGATATCATGGAAAATGAAGAGACTGAAAGGGAAAATGGAAATGAAGGTGCAGTTCAAGTGAGAGCCTTTTTCATAATTTGCATGGTCCCAGCATAAGGTTTTAAACATTTATTTAAATGTGATGGCCATACAAAACAAATAGTGTTTTCTGCAGTTTCAGAATTTGTTGTGGGTGTATGGGATGGTCTGGATGAGTGTCAGATTTCCGGAAGTCCAGCCCTGTTCTACATGGTGGTTGTTCAGCCTTGATACATTCATTAGCTAACAAAAGTTAAATGTTATTTTGTATTAATGTGTCAATATGACGTGAGGGCCAGTTACCAGCGTGACACTAAAACAGGTAGTAGTAATGGGTACTTTTCACTTCTTTACTTTAACTTGAGTAAAAAAAAGTGTAGTCAGTACTTTTACCAGAGTATTTTTAAACATGAGTATCTGTACTTCTACTTGAGTGAAGGATGTGTGTACTTTTACCATCTCTGGTTTCACTAGATAAGACCCTTCTTCCTCAGCTGGGATCGTTTACAACCATATTTGGGATCGTTTGAAGCCTCATTTAAACTGCATTTTGGAAGTTCAAACTCGGGGCACCACATCAGTCCATTATATGGAGAAAAATGGTGAAATGTTTCCCTCAAAACACATAATTTCTTTATGACTGAAGAAAGAAAGACATGAACATCTTGGATGACAAGGGGGTGAGTACATTGTCAATTTTTGTTCTAGGAATGGACTGTCACTGGAGCACTGTTTTTTTTTCTTTTTTCTCCTGAAAAACAGTTAAAGGAGTAATAGTTTCACCTCCGTCTCCTCTCACCTTACTACTGTCTGTACAACATTGTTAACTACTGAAGCATGAAGTTAAGTTCACACATAGAGACACGTTCAGTCTGTTATCAGACATGAAATGCTGTCTGACAACCGTTAAGTGTCTTCGCTGGAAAGCATGTGTGTATCAGCAGCCTGAACTCAGTGTGTGTGTCAGGGCTCTACAGTGCGACCATTTCAGTCGCATTTGCAACTCCAAACTACTGCGTGCGACTATGAAAAAATATTTAGGAGCAGCAGTGCGACTGACCCGATCAGCATATCTGTGTTTGCGCTGAGGGGAGCTTCAAAGGCTTCTGTGTGTTTTTGCAGCGGTGAGCTTCTGTGATTATAATGGAACTTTGTGAGATCGCAATGAACTAAGATTTTAATGATTTTAAGGGAGTTTGTAAATAAGATATTGATTTAATACAACAGTTAAATAAACAAGTTCATATTAAGTGACTTACATTTTCTGACTATTACACTATTGCCTGATTTTGCTCTATTTCGACATCAAAAATAGTTCGAAACAAGTCACAACTGAGCCTCTGTGCATCTCTATTCAGTCTCCACTCACAGCAGTGTTTCGTTTATGAATGAACCAGCGTTTTTATACGAATCAATGATTCAATTTCCCACTCATAAAGACAGTCAGCTGTTTTATTCCTGAATGAATCAGCCGTTCGAACGAATCGAATGAATGAAAATCAGCGACGCTGCCACCTACTGGCAGTTTTAGTTTCATTTTTACGGTATCTTTACGGTTATTTAAATCATGTAAAATTTCTGTATTCAAATTTTTATATTTAAAACATTAATCTCAACATGAATTTATGAACTTGATTGTGCTCATGCCACCTCTGGGCCTCATTAAACATGAAAATACACCTACAAGACACTTTTGTGTTCTTCGAAATTTTTTTGTTAATACTGATTTCATTTGATTGGTAACTTATTCTACTTGTTCTTATTCTGTTTGTTTATAAAATATAACTTAAAATACTATAAAATACTATAAACATACTGTTCATAAAGTTTTAAAAAATACAATTACAAAGGTAAAAACAAAATTCCCCTGTAAATCACTTTTAAGGAATCAAATTTCACCTAGTAATGGAAAGGACAAATATTTGATTTTTTGATTATTGATTAGAAGGTGCTCCTGAAATTTTGACTGTGCTCCTAATTTTTTTTTTTTTTTTTTTTTTTACATTTTCTCCTAAAAAGAAAAGTAAGCGTAGAGCCCTGTGTATGTGTGACGGAGATGCTGACCTCCAGTGCGTGCGCAGTGTGTGTCGCTGAAGACACTGCTCTTGTTGTAGAAGTTGTAGCAGCTCTGAACTCTCACACAGTACCACGTCTGTCTGTCCAGCTTAGTCACCGTCACCACATTGTTCTTTGTTGGCAGGAATGTAGCCGCCTGCAGGGACAGTCAGAGCAGGAAATGATGTCAGATCAGCATTGCCACTAACACACTGCATGTAAACACTAGTTATGGCTGTAAAAGAAGAAGATCTGTTAACACGAATAAATGCATCAGGTATTCTGAAATAACAATGCACTACACCTTCACTGCACTTATTATTCCAGATGAAATGTATAAATGAACGTTAGCCTAGATTGAGACTGCTGATCAGCAAACAGGTATCGTGCTATGGCAGGTTCAATGAGGAAACACTCAAGCTCTCTGCTGACTCAGCAGCACGACTGGACTCTTCAAATCATGCTACACTACGGTCAACCAATTTAACAAGTTAAATGAAATATTCAATATTAGAAACATTTTACATCTTTTACAATCCCAACATTTTATTTAGAGCTTTAAAAAGGAAAAGTTCCCACATGTTCACAGACTATTGGAGCCCTGTAAGAACTCTGTAGGCACTCGGAGACAGAAGAATCTGGTCTGAGATCAAAAACAAACAACTTTCTACAAGATGTGGTCATGTTACATTTTAAGATTTCTTCAGTTTCTGTCTCAGAAATGCCACTGTGTTCATAGCTTCTACTATTCCTCAGCAGGTGCCACTTTCATTATCTACATTTAATCATTTCAGACAGCATCCACACGCAGCCACTGCTGGAAACCTGTGCGAGAGCACAGATACCTGAGGATCTTCAGAGCGCCTCCAGTACTGGATGAGGTAGCTCAGCTTGTCGTCCAGCAGAGTTTTCATGGACTCGTTATTGCTGCTCAGAGGGTCGCGGATGATGATCTCTAGATCTCCTCCAACAGTGTTCAGCTTCACGCTGGACGGAGGACCTAAACCAGCTGAGAGAAGAGGAAAAGATCCGGGGTTAACAAAGCAGAATCAAAAGCCAACCCCAGGAACAAACAGACAGACAGAAAGCTGGATCACCATGTTTATCAGGACAGAATCTGATCTGGACCCAGCCGGAGGACTGCCGTGACGTGTTGGCCCGCACGCGCAGCAGATACAAGCCCCAGTACATCATTTCAGCTCCAGTGAAATCACAGCGATGCTCTAAAACATTGACACACACCGATGTCCAGTCCTCGTCATGCTTGGCCCTCCGCGAGCGAAACTCCCTGTTGGAGAAAAGGGCGAGGTGAGCGCACTTGATCTGTCAGTAAAGCATTGCTGCCTAAGCCTGTTTCTGAAGCGCCGTCTCCCTCATCAAACACCTGATTCAGCTCATCAGCAGACACACAGAGACCTGAAACGAGGGCGTCAGACAAAGGTGGTTTGGGGCTGCAGGAACCACAACAAAACAATCAGTTCAGTTGATTATCTAATCCTGGACAGATGAGAGAAACAACTGAACGTCTTTCGTTTAGCATTCACGTCACCCCTCTTTTTTTTACATGGATGTCCTAAGATTTACTCGCTTCTGTGTCTGTCAAGCCCCGTCCTAATTCCCTACTATACAGTAAGACACACTAATCAGTCATATAGTTTATATGCACCATCTGATTACTTACATCTGTCAGCATGAAGATTTGCATATGTACTTGTGCTTTATATAGACTAAGGTGAATACGTGCTGTGCTTTGGCTTCATCTGTTGTCAATTAAGCCTGAGCACAAACACATTTCTCCCTCATTTCTAACAGCTGTAAAGCAAAACTGATATACATTACTACATCAGTAATGCTCTGGTGATATTCGTTGTACTGCCTTTAATTTATGCTGATTTTCGTTCACTCATGTCTGCAATAAAAAAAAAATGGGAGATCAGAAATTCTGTTAGAAGTCTGTTGATTTTCCAAAAGTGTGAAGGCCTAATTTTCTTCATGCTAAATATAATTCAGCAGATTTTTTTCCTTGGTGTTTTTAAATGAAATATAAAGCAGACCTTAAGAAGCATTTCCACGATCAGAGACACTGCTATGAGCTGCGGTGGTGTTGTGTCACACTTTAGACTGTGATCCTGTGCTAAATCTCTTATGACCTGTACAAACTACCTTTATTTGTGGTACTACCTTTCATTCCTTCATGAACACATGGGTCACATGCACTAAGCAAACACATATGAAGGCTCTTACGCTATATACTGCGCAGTGAAGGTGACGGTCTGGTTGGCGGCCGTCTCGTGAGGCCAGTCCCACCGCAGCACATAACGGGTGTTGAGCGAGTCGATGCGGACGTTCTCAGGACGCCTCAGATCTCCAAATCCTGTTGGACACACACAGACAGCATACACACACATATTTATATATAAATGGTCTTTTTTATGTGGGCTAGTTACATTTGGCTACCAAAATGTGAAGAGTGCCTATCCCAAGGGCTACCAGGGATTTTTAAATTTGGCGAGCCCTACATCTGCTTTAGAAACATTCCAGTAAATAGTGCTAACAGGGATCAGAAGTGAAAGAAAATGACATTTTAAAGCATCTCCGTGAAAACAAACCAGAAAAGAGACTAAATACAGAGAATACAGAGAAATTGTTCTGTGCATTAAGTGAAATATTCATGGGATTGATCATTAATCAAATCACTAAGGCACAGTATATGTTGACGGTTTTGTTAGAGCAGAATACAAAGCAAAAGAGAAAACAATCAGGCAAACAATGCAGCGACGCACGTCACATTCAAATACCAAGGGTTACATCATTCTCTTAATGTCTTCCTCTTCTTCTAGAGTTTATTGGTGGTCGGCAGACCGACTGAAAAGGTGCATTCCCACCACCTACTGGAAAAGAGTGCGAAGCACATAATAGTAGGGAAGCTTGAAACAAGAACTTAAAACAAAATAAAACAAACAAATAAAAACAATCTAACTTAACCCTAAATTCTGTTAATCACTCATAATTCATTATAAATTGTAGATTGTGTTTGTCCATTTCACAGTAAAATCGGAAGTGCCAAATTATTTATTACCAAAGAACTTAGAACTTGAATTCATTTAAATCTTGCTCTTTCATGTCGCTCACAATTAATGAGTACACGTCCTGCTGTTTCTGCTTGATCACATTTTTTGAAATTTCCAGTTTCATGCTTCCCTATTCTATGCAGTGCTTTTTTTAACGAACAATGTTCAGTACACATTCTTGATATTAATGCATCTTCTTTCCACACCAACATTTCCTTGTATGCGATGCAAATGTCTACCTTTTATTCCACTATCCCACTCCTTCTTTCTTATTTCATTTGCTATTATACCTTTTACTTCTGTTTTACTTAATGGCACTTCAACCTAATTTGTAAATGTTTTAAAGCCTGTTTAGCCAGTATATCTGCCTCCTCATTTCCTTTTACCCCCATGTGTGAAGGACATATAAACCCACAAGAAGTCTACAATGAGTCTAGATTGTCTTACTCTAAATAAAATCTGCATCACTTCGTATATCAAATCTTGTTTTGCTAAAGATGTTCCACTAGACAAGCTATTAAGAGATATCGATATCACTGATCGAGTTGGTTGTACTTCTTCTATCCACTGAAGAGCAAGCATGATTGCTATTAATTCTACAGTAAACACAGAAATGTGATTGAGATTCTTTTTGATATTTTAATGCTGAAGTGGGGAATAAAAAACTGCTGCTGCTGTTTTTCCCGATTTGTATATATTTGTACTGCACTGTAATATGTTTGATCAATATATTGCTGTATTGCTGAACTTTCAAATAAACTTGTTTCCTCTTTATGTTTTTCTTCATGTAACTGAAAATCAACTGATGGCACAGGAAAAAGCCATGGAGGTATTGCTGATACAGCTACAGTAGGATCAACATAGATGTCACTTAGACCCATCTCCAGAGCCTCCTTAACAGCATTCCATCCAAAGCTTGTTAATTTTTTATATTCGTATTTCCAACAATCCTTCAAAACTTGGGTGACCATCCAAATGACCTTTTATGCTTATCCAGTACCTCATCCTTTGTTTAAGCCTTCGGAGTTCTTGGGGAATTTCACCCATCTCTACTTGTAATGCTATTATTGGAGATGATCTCATTGCTCCACAACATATTCGTAAAGCTTGTGACTGGATAATCTCAATTTTAGAAAGCTGTGTTTTAGATGCAGAGCTGTACACCATGCTGCCATAATCTATAGCAGCTCTTATCAGTGCACAATATGTGACCCTGGACCACAAAACCAGTCTTAAGTCACTGGGGTATATTTGTAGCAATAGCCAAAAATACATTGTATGGGTCAAAATTATCGATTTTTGTTTTATGCCAAAAATAATTAGGATATTAAGTAAAGATCATATTCCATTAAGATATTTTGTAAAATTCCTACTGTAAATATATCAAAACTTATTTTTTGATTAGTAATATGCAATGTTAAGAACTTTATTTGAACAAATTTAAAGGTGATTTTCTCAATATTTTAAATTTTTTGCACCCTCAGATTCCAGATTTTCAAATAGTTGTATCTCTGCCGAATATTGTTCTACCATAGCAATATCATATCAGTGGAAAGCTTATATATTCAGCTTTCAGATGATGCATAAATCTCAATTTGGAAAAATTGACCCTTATGACTGGTTTTGTGGTCCAGGGTCACATATATGCTTTTAACCCAACTTTCACTCCTTAAAGGAGCTAATGAAAAGATTATTTAACATTAAATTCTTATTAGTAGACATCTAATAAATAGCCTCATGCACTTTTTTTTTTCAATTTATGTTTTTTATAAAACTCAACCGTACGGTTGAGATGTCAGTCCATGGTAAATCTCGATTTAACTTCAAATAACTATTTCATGAGTTATTTTGCAATAATACTCATTCCTTTAACTTTACTAGTATCTTGGATACATCTCATAACCTTCAGGGCCCACAAAGTTAAAAAAAAATATTAAGTGTCTGTATAATATATAAAGCTGTAAAGTAACACTGGTGAAAAAAACAACAGCATATGCTGGTAGGTATGTTTTGATGCTGGTTTATGCTGGTCCTTGACCAGCAACATGACCAGCAAAAACCAGCAAAGGACCAGCTTAAACCAGCATCAAAACATACCTAACCAGCATATGCTGTTTTTTTCACCAGGGGATATATATGCTATACCATGTCTTTAACTGACATATCAACCGTACGTCTGAAATCTAACAACTGACACTTGTTTTAATATTCACAGTTGGGTTTCTTCTTCTTTTTGTAAAACAGACTCCTTGAGTTTTTGCTACTGAGAAACGAAAACCCCCTTCTCCAGCCCAACACTCCTCTTCTTTAGCACAGACTGCATACAGTTCTCCACATAACGACCCCTTTTCCACAGAGCCCCTTCCTCCTGATGTCTCAACATCAAACTGAGAGATAAGGATTATTCACAGCGGATGTCGATCATTTGAAACTGTTTCAGTGTTTTTTGAGTGGAAATTCCCCAAACCGGAAGTGCCTCTCATACTCTAAAAAGCAGCAGACTCGTTAGGAAAAATGTGCATATAATACATACTTGTTTTATAGTCGCAACCTTACACCTACTAAAAGAGTAAAAGGTTTTTGTGACACAGCGACAACATTACAACGACACATGAAACACCAAATATCGGCTCCGCGATTAAAACGAAGTTCTTAAAGCCAATGTAAACAGAGACACCCGTGACACCGTCGGAACCGACTGTTCACACACATCCAGCATGAACTCACCCGCTGACACGTTCACCAGAAGCACAAAACACACTCCGAAGCCGAAAAGCGCGTTCATGGCTGAACAATTGCAATCCACATTGCGGTACTCCACTTTGTTTGGCCTCAGATTTGTTTCGCTTCTGCTTCTGCTGCTTCTTCTTGAAATTTTATTGGCGGTTGACAAACAACAAAATGGTGTATTTCTGCCACCAACTGGTTTGGAGTGTGCATCGAAGTGACTTACACCCTTCCCCTGCGTGCGTGTGTGTGTGTGTATATGCAGTGTTGGGGAGTAACTAGTTACATGTAACGGAATTACGTAATTTAATTACAAAATAAATGTAATTGTAATTAGTTACAGGTACTGAGAAAAAATGTGTAATTAAATTACAGTTACTTTTGAAAACTGCCAGTGATTACAAAGGGGGTTACATCTGAATTTTTTCACACACCCACCCCCACTTACAGATTCAATTGACTTCTTTCATGAATTGCATTGACTGCTCTAAAATGAGACACCAATGTTTCAGGAGTTTAGGACACACAATAGGACACATGCTTATTTGATAACCGTGTTATTTCCTATTTTTTTCCATTGTTAGATGCTAGTGTTTTCTGTCATAATGCAAACATTTGATTTCAAACCCAGTATCATAGCTATTAAACTATTTCTTGTTATGATTTCAAATTTGTATTTAACCTCGCAATGATCTCTAAGTAAATAAGAGCTGTTAAGTCTGAATTTGTGGCATCGGTGCCAGTAGCCTTGTGGTTAGCGCCGACATATAGCGCAACTGCACTCACGGTGACCCGAGTTTGATTTCCGTCTCAAGGCCCATTTGCCGATCCTGCTCCCCTCTCTCCTCACAGTGCTTTCCTGTCATCTCTCTACTGTCATATCACAATAAAAGACATAAAAAGTAAAAAAAAAAAAAAGTCTGAATTTGTGTGGCTGTGGCCAATAACAACTGGTAAAAGCTAATAACTCAGACTCATTCGGAGCAACTTAAGTCAGTGCTATGTTCTTGATAGTTTTTCTTGGCGGAAGCTTTGCGTTAGGTTAGCTAATAAAGTATTAAAGCTTAATTCAATATTATGTGGACAATTTCTTAATTCTGTCATCCTGGTATCGTGGACTCACTTCATACAAACGCAGCTGCTGCCATTTTTTACATTTATTTTTTTGCACACTGTAATGGATTATAAGATAACTAACAAACTAGTACTACTACTTAATTATTTATGTGGTGAAATGTTGTGTAAGAAAACTGGTGTGACTGTACTGTGTCCCTAAAATATCTAGTTTGAACTTACCATTTGCTAGCAACTGATTTCTTCATGGAAGCTTTGCGTTCAAATATTTCAACTCAGATCTAATTATTTTGACATGAAACATCTAAATAATCTGTGAAGCAGCTGTGTAATAAGTGAGATAATGTACATTCAGCCAGTTGTTATCGCAAAATAAAGATGTGTGTTTTCCCTTACTTATTATAATCTTAATTCAAGTGTTTTGAAAGGATTTTGAAAGTCTGACAGTAATCAGTGTTGAGCGCTACTGTAAGGTTCACTCTGCCTGGTTTAAATGTTTCAAAATGATTAACAGTTGAAAATATTAGAAATTTAGAAAAGTAATCAAAAAGTAATTAAATGTAATAAGTTACATTACTTTAATAAAGTAATTGAAATGTTACACTACTTATTACATTTTAAATCAAGTAACTTGTAATCTGTAACCTATTACATTTCAAAAGTAACATTCCCAACACTGTATATATATATATATATATATACATCCTTCTTTCAGTCTCATATTTTTTTACAGTACATTATAACATGTTCCACGGTTTCTTCTTGCCCTTGCCCATTTTACAAAGTGTACTATTTAGTCTTGTGTGTCCAAATCTCATCCTTGATATAATTATTTAATCTTTCCTGTTTTTCCCTGCACTCCGCATCTCTCCCACTTTTCTTTGAATACTTTAAAACCATCAACCTTTTTTCTCCTTATCCCATTGTTTTTGCCATCTTTCCTTCGTTCTTTTCTTAATAATATTCTTGATTTCATTCTTACTTAAAATAACAGTTAAGTTAATATCGTTGCTTTTAACTGCTTCTTTTGCTTTTTTATCTGCAACTTCATTTCTTTGATTACCAATATGTGCCGGCACCCACAAAAACACCACTGTAATCCCCATCATTTGAATTCTGTATATTGTTTGCATTATTTCCATTAAAATGTCTGGTCTACTTTCCGAGTGACTGTATTGTAAACTAGCCAATGACGAACATGAGTCTGAACTAATAACTGATTTCACAGGTCTTATCTCTTCTACCCACTGTATTGCTAATAATAACGCAATAATTTCCCCGGAATAAACAGATAACTCATTACTGACCCTTTTCCTCACTGATAAATGAAACTCTGGAACAGTAAACGCTACTCCTGCCTTATTATCTAAGCTCTTTGATGCATCTGTATAGATCTGAACATTGCTATAGTGCTCTTTAATATTTGTTTGCACATTAAATAAATTACACTCCTTACCCTTGTTTTTCTGTTCTAACAATGTAAAATCTACTGTAGCATCTGAAAGTAACCAAGGTTTTATTACTGGCAGTGGAACAGTTGGACTAACATTTAACTTCTGTTCTGTTCTGTTGCTCTCTGTATCACTGTCCAACCCAAACTTTTATTTTTCCTCCTGTCTTTTTCCTAACAGGGCTTTAACGTTTCTAGTGTCGGATGCTCTTGACTCTGGCCTTGTCAGTTAACCCAGTAATTTACTGGTAACTGTACCCTTCTCATTTCTAACAACATTTCAACCTGTAATGCTGTAATTGGTGTAGTTTTTATAGCTCCTGTACATAATCTCAATACCTAATGCTGTATATTAGCTTTCTAAGATACGTCTCTGCTGCTGATTCATACACCACGCAACCATAATCTAACAATAATAATATGGCCAATGAATGGCCTTTAATGCCATCCTGTCTGTCCTCCATTCACTACCAACTAAACGTCTCATTGTATTTATTATTTTCTTACATTTGTTCACTATATTGTACCGCCCAAGTAACTCTTCCATCAAACCATATCCCTAAAAACGTAAAATGTTTCACTCTTTCCAGTTCTTGATTGTATCATTTTAGTTTTACCTCATTTCCAATTTTTTTCCTTGTAAAAACATTATCTTTGTTCTTTCTACTGAAAATTTAAAACCCCATTTATCAGACCATTCTTCAACTTTTGCAATAGTCTCCTGTGATTTCCTAACAATAAAGTCAATATTCCCTCCTCTTTTCCAAATTGCACCATCATCAGCAAAGAGCGAGAATCCCAGCCCATTATCCAAATCCTCAAATACATCCTTTATTATAATGGAAAACAATAAAGGACGCATTTTCCATTTTCGACCACAAACTTTTCTGAATAACTGTTCCCTACCCTCACTTCTATTGCTCTCCCCGATAAAAAAACCCTTGATCCATCTATACATTTGACCTTTGATACCTAATTTACATAATTTGATAAACAGCTCTTCTCTCCACATCATGTCGTACGCTTTCTCTATGTCAAAGAAAACGGCCACTGCACTTCCTCTTTTTCCCTCTTCACTAATATTGTCTGATTTATGTATTTTTTCATTTATGAGTTATTTTGATTTATGTAATTTCTCACCAGCATTTCTGCTTTGTCTTCATCTTTTACAGCTGTTGTAACTCCATCCCTTAATATTGGATACCCAAATTCTCTTTTTATCCCATTCATTCTTTTTATCATTCCCCATACTTGACCGATTTCTGTTTCCCTTCCCACTGTTACAAAACCTCCTCCAGAAGTCCTTTTTTTTTTAAGATTCTCCTTACAATTTGCTTGCTTCCTTTTATACTCAATAAAATTCTGAAAACTCTGATTCTTCTTTAACACTGTAAAAGCTTTATTTCGAGATTTAATTGCATTATCACATACTTTTGTCCACCATGGTACAATCTTCTTTTTTGATTTGAATTTCAATACAACATAGAGCAATATAACAGGCTTGTATTGTATTATTTATTGTATATTCGAATCAATTTCAGATACTAATTACATATATATGTTCATGTTTACTATTTCCTGCATAATTCCTTACGTTAAGAAATATATTTTCTGTTTGATCAGAACTGTGTCGTTAAGTGCGCAGCTGACACACCCACCTGAACGATTCCCAAACATCGCTTATCCTGCTCGAAAAGACGATAAACACTGCAAATAAGATTTTAAGTAAAAATTAATTTACACACACATATCATAGAAACTAGTCCTGTGTGACTGATACGCTTACAATCGGGTGATTTTAGGTCAGCGGTTTAGCTGTGAGTCAATGGTGCTCTCTGCCGGTAGGGAATAGTAAGATGGCGGATCGAACACTTCCGGTGGCTTCACTGCCTAACGGCAGTTTAGAACGCAATGAACGATCCAGTCATTATATATAGATCAGTGATCACTTCTCCTTTGCTCTTGAACCTTCTTCACTGCCTCTGCGTAACTTATGTTGTTTACAACTTTCACTTCTTCAATTTCCACAGCTACCCTATGTTGCCCTTCACAGTTACAGCATTTGTCTTGTTCATTCTCTTTATAATTTTCAACTCTATGATCGCCTCCACACTTAGGGCATGTTTGTTTTTCTTTACACACCGCTGCTATATGTCCGTATCTCTGACATCTATAACAGCGGAGAGGGGGAGGAATATATGGCCTCACTAAAAGCTCATATATCCAATTTTGACTCTTTCTGAAAACACTGAATCCTGAAACTCATTGATTGTTTTCTGAAACCTTTTTTATTCTACTCACTTCACCTCCAGAAATACTTTGTTTGAGTCTTTCTAGATCTTCCTCGATTGGAATGCCTGTTATCGCTCCCTGTTTCATTCATCTCTCACCCTTCCTTTCATTCACTTTTTTCTTTTTTACAAACATTATCAATTCTTAGTGCTTTATTTTTTATTCTTTTGTTTTACACATTACTAACAGGCTTCCGTCTCTCAAAATCTTAGCTGTGTCCACTTCTCCTAACTTTTTCTTCAGCTCTCTGGATAATGCTATTGGACTTAGATTAACATTTTCATCCTCCTTTCTGAATTTAAGAATTACTTTATATTCCTCTCTTACAATCTTTTTACTGACAACCCTATTGTCTTAAATCTAAGCTGTTTCCTTCTAATCCCCTTTTATCGGTTTGGCTATCTACCAACCTCCCTTCATTTTGCCCACTCTTTCTCTTTTCTTGTCCTTTCCTATTACTTATTAAATTCCAGTCATCTGATTCCATTTCATCTTCCTCAGTTACCCCAGAAATCATCTCAGTCCAGTCACAAACCAGTTTATGTCAACCACTGTAAACTCCAAACACAACGCTGAAATCTCCGTCAGACACGCGTTAAATCTAAGTTATTTTGTATTAATGTGTCAGTATGATGTGAGGTCCAGTTACCATCGTGACACTAGAACAGCTAGTAGTAATGGGTACTTTTAACTTGAGTACATGTCAGACCCCATACTTCTTTACTTTAACTCAAAGTAATTTAAGTTTAATTTATCTGTCATGGAAAAGTGGAAGCCATGGTTGCCACTGAGCAACTTTCTGAGGGGTTGAGTGATAGAAGGGAGACCATGGAAGCTGTCAAACAGAACAATGGAAAGAGAGCAGGAGGACAACATGAGCTGCATCCCAATTCAAAGGCCGCATCCTACAAAGGACGGGTCCTTCGAAGGTTCCTCCGAGTCTAGCCTTAACATGATTTCCTAATTGTGCCATCAGGTGTTCCCGATCGCGCTGCCATAGATGTTATTTGTTATTAAAATAACTTGCCCGAATGGTTTGTTTTTTACTTTTAAATACTTTTTTTCCCCTCAGTGCGCTAATAGCAGTTACTGAAAGTACTTACGTTAAGTAACTCAATATTTCTCCCACCAATTACTTTGTCATAGCTCTACACAATTAGTCCTTTCCTCCTTTCCGTAAATCAGAACTGCAGGATAAACCTGAACGTCCCAGTGCTAGACAGTGGAAATATGCACTCAAACGCTTTGGAGACAATGCCAGACGATGTCCCACTGGCAGAGGTCGTACCAGGCTCTCCATTGTGGCAGACGGTCCAGGTCCAGCAGCACCACCAGGGTCTTCCTGCTCAGCTGAATGAAAGTGTACATATTTCCCCCCCAATCTGTTTTATGTATTATCAATTGAATCATGTTGAATTGAAGTTATTTGCAATTAGTTATAAAAAGTACTTTCAGTATAGAACAATTTGTTTTCATTTTCAAATGTTTTTTAGAGGCAAACAAAAACGTATAGAAGAATTTGTTGTTTACAAATTATAACTTGATTTGCAGAAATTCCAAAATTTCCAAAACTATTTTTTGTCTTTTATTTAGAAGTTTCAACTTATAATACAAGGTAACACTTTATTTTGATAGTCCACTTTAGACATTCTACTAACAGTAAGTAACTTTGCAACTGCATGTCAACTAGTCATTAGAGTATTAGTAGACTGTCAGCTTAATATCTTCTAACACTCTTATAAACTTTGCAAGTATATGTCAACTTATTCTACTAACCCTAAACCTAACCTAACAGTCTGTTCTGAGAGTTAGTAGACATGTAGTTGCAAAGTTACTCATAGTTAGTAGAGTGTCTAAAGTGGACTATCAAAATAAAGTGTAACCACAATGGTATTCATTTCATTTTAAGTTTCCCAGCAGCTCCATTTTCTCCAGAACTGTCCTAAAAGAAGAGAAAAAAGACAGGGCTGCAATCTTAAAGGAGAAGTCCAATTCCAGAACAAAAATTTACAAATAATGTGCTCACCCCCTTGCCATCCAAGATGTTCATGTCTTTTTTTTTCTTCAGCTGTAAAGAAATTATGTTTTTTGAGGGAAAATTTTCAGCATTTTTCTCCATATAATGGACTGATATGGTGCCCCGAGTTTGAACTTCCAAAATGCAGTTTAAATGCGGATAACACAGCAGGACAAAATACTCCAGAAATCATATTTCTGGAGCATCAAGTTTGCCTAAAACATTTGTGGACATATACTGCATGAAAAAAAAAAAAGACTGAAAAAAAAAGTTTCACAAAAAGTGAAGGACTGTTGTGGGTTTTAGGGTGAGGGCTAATTATTGTACACAAGAAGTCCTAGTGGAAATATTACAGATGGGTGCCTTACCTCCAAGCCTCCAAGTTTTTGTCCTCGGTAAAGGAATGATCATATTCAGCCATCAAATTAATACATACAAAAATGTAACACTCAAACCACCTAACAAATGAATCTGTGCAGTGGTTTACATTTTTTTAAGAAAGACCCCTGACTGTTAACATTTTGTTAGAATAAAAGTTCTGTTGTCACCGGCGCACCATGAATTATGGGAAAGTGTAGACTGCGAAGGATCCATCTGTTGTATCCTTCAATTGCCGTCAAAATGGGTGGGGGGGGGGGGCGTTTGAATTGTGGCAGCCTTTGTCGCACCACAATGATGCAATCAGCCTTTGAATGCAGTCTTCGGAGAATGCATCGTGAATTGGGGTGGTCTTCGTTGTGCTGCTGTAATGCAATAAGCTTGCAAATGCACACTTAGTAGAACCAGGCCTTTGAATTGAGACAGCCTTCTTCGCATTACCGTGATGCAATCTTCCTTCAAATGTGCCCTTTGTAGGATGTAGCCTATAAATTGGGACACAGCTTTTTTTGTGGTTGGAGACAAGGTATTGGTGAAGAATGTGCAACAGAAGAACATAAAGGGTGGAAAAATGGACCCAGACATGCTTGTTTTATTAACATGATTTCTACTCTATATAACAGTATTAACAGTTGTGTTAAGCCAGCATGTCTCCCCGTTTTTCCTGTGTGTTGTGATATTCACCACAGATTCCCTGTCTCTCCTTTTCTTTTTCTACTTCCCGCTGAGCTTCCTTCGATTCTTTGATTAACATTAAGGACACTGACAGCAGCTAGTAAATTAAGCGCAGTCACTAAGAGAGAATGCATCCAATATAATGATACACATCTGTATCAAGAAAAGCAAGAGGCGAAACTCCATTTGGTGTTCAAGGTTCAAGGTCTGCATGTGCGCTGCATTTAGTTTTCGCATCTTTTTGTGCTTAAATGTTTAAACTGGTGAGGTATATTTATTCATTCAGGCGAAGGAGAGCTTGGTTCAGTGTTTGTACGTGTCTGTGAGACGTGGGTCTCTGTGTGCGCATCAAACACAGCGTGCGATAACTCAGTTGAATTCTTTCGTATCTTGTGCTTGAGTCAATAAAACTTTTGTTACAACGCACAGCAATGGCCCATCAACTGTCCTGAGCGTCTTCTTGGGCTGGCTTCAGCCAGTCAGTTGAAATTGTCGGGGTCCCCCGTAGCCGTGGGGCCCCTACAATCATCACCACTTTTCACCCCTCTAGCCCTAGTTTTTTCATTGCTCTTTTTGGACAGGAGTGACCATGTGTCAGCTGCTTTGGACTCTAAAGCAAATACTCAAAAAAAAAGCAAATAAAATTACTTTTGCCAAAAGTGAAGCAACACAGTCCATCTCTCATTTGCTGTTGAAGATTGTTGGCTGTGGTGAGCTGAAAACTAAACAGGCCAGAGAAATGTTTGTAGAGCTGAGTAAGTTGTTTGTTGATCAGGGCGTTAGGCAGAATACAGGTTGAATGCAGGTGGAGCGAACTGCACAACTTTTGGCTATCCCAGATGAAAAATTGGCATTGTGAAACAATCGTGACGATTTTTTGTGATCGTGGCTCCTAATCTGTGGTCCTATGTCGTACAGTGAGAGAGGTTCACAGACGGCCACTGTCATGGTCTTGCGACCAAAGATAGCCTACAAAAAAACACTGGCATTATAAGTGAAGCTGTCTACACTGTATGAGGAATAAATCTCTTACCACACACTGCACACGTCTGCGGCGCGTTACTGCTCTGGCGCGGCAACTGGAGTAGATCGCGGCTTCGGCATGTGTTTCAGTCCCCTGTACTGCACAGGTCTGCGGCCACTCCAGTCAATGCTTGTGTTTAGACCCGCCGTGCTGCGGCTCCTCGAAGCGGCTCTCCGCGCTGCATCGCTAAAGTTTGGCTAATAGCCCACCTCCCAACAATTCAAATTTCCGTAGGTGGGATTTAATTTAATGATATTCTAATGGACCTTGTTGTGACATCATTGCATGCTGAAAACGAACGCTATAGCCCCAAGGAGGCGTTCGTTGTAGTTCTTTAAAAGAGATTTATATCTCCCTTTGGAGTGGACTTTGAGATTTGTAGCTTTGTAGATCTTTTTTATGCCCAAAGATACACACACACACTGACTAAAATTCAAAAAGTGAAAAAGCATAATAGCTCCCCTTTAACAAATACCCAGTGGTCAGTGGATATTGATGCAGCCAGGAATCGTGTTTTCTAACACTTACATGTCTCTGATTTTGACATCGGGTAAAATAAATAAAGCAAATTTGTGATCCAGCTGAAAAAAGTATATAGTTTTTGTTATTTGAAAACTTCCAGATATGCAGAATTTAAGATGGTCAATACAATATACTATAATACAATATATAGGATATGATTTTACTGCACATTTCAACATATTAACATGAAATGATAACTGCAAATCCGTGTTTCGCTGCCTGGAGACCATTTATTTCTTTGAATTGCAGCGATTAATTTGCTTCTCTTTTTAGTAGCTTTCAGCAGTCTGTAAAAATACACCTCAGGTTTCTTGTCAGATGTATTTGTACAGTCAGTCGCAAAGCTCGTTCTGGTTTTAGAGGTGTTTTGTGTGCTCTGTCGCAGCATCCACTCCAGCTGACGGGGACGTCACAAGCGTACCTTCTACAGACGGGTGTAGTTGGTTTCACTCACCTTAGATGTACGAAATAACCAAACAGTGCTTTGTTTTGTATGATTTGATTAATATTATTTTATTTTAGCGAGCTACTTTATACATGTAGTTTATAGTGTTTTTTTTTAATCAAAAGGCATTCAAATGGTTTAATTTATATAACTTGTAATTATATTTTCTTTATTTTTTTATTTGATGTTTATGTTTCTTGGAATGTTACATGTTTTGTTTTAATAGGTGCTATTGTGTTGAGCCTTCCATACCAATTTCTTTCTTGTATGCTATTGCTAATTAATGCCATTTTTGTTGTGTTCAGATTTTGTACCTGTTTAAAAACCCACCCGTTTGAAAACACCCACAAAGAAACGCCCACTTTTACTCTGCAGAGTCTTAACTTTCGATTGTGCATTATTCCCAGGAAACAGAGAGTGATTGGAGGTGCTGATCCGTTCATAACCTTCTGAAACAGCCGCGAAGAATTTGCCACAAGAGCCATGAGGCGGACTAAGGCGGACGTGGAGCGTTATATATCTACCGTACAAAGCGCCTCTCCTTCCCAGAAAGCGGTAAGTAGAGTTTGACAGGCCGAATGTCTGTAAACCAGTCGCCGCAGCACCGGTCTTACACAGACGCCACAAACACATTTGGAGACGCGACACCTGCTTCTGAAGCTCGCCGCATTTAGTTTCATTGCCACTCATCGTCATAAATGTAGGTAAATATTGCCGACAGTTTTAGCTGACTTACTTTAGGAGAAAACATCATCACAAACTCACACTGTCTGTCTGTAACTTAAGTTTCAGCTTGAGACTGATATACAGTCAGACGACTACAGATCTGTGTGAGAGTTAGTGTTATTGAACATTACTGAGTATAAGTAATGTGGTGAAGAGTGTAACCTGGTCAAACCTCTCCTAGTGCTTTAGCCTGATCTTGTGCACCCTGAACTTGAATGAATGAGGTCATCAGTTGTGAAGCTGATAAATTCCTCAGTTAGGCAGCTATAGGTCTTCAGATGTGTATTTGTTCTACAGCTGATTGCACAACCTGAAATATCAATGACTCACACAGTTTGATTGCACTGAACATTGTTTTATGGGTGAGGTTCAGTTCCCATCATGCAGCATTTTTTAGATATATGGACAATGACAGTTTTTGATTGACTGCTTTATTGTGTGTGTATGTGTTATTGTGTTCAAAATCTGTATAGTGTGTGTTGTAAGGCAAGGCAAGTTTATTTATATAGCATATTTTATACACAATGGTAATTCAAAGTGCTGTATATAAAAGAAATTAAAATAATAATAAATATAATCACAACAATAAAATCTATCAAATAATTTAAATCAGATACATTTGATTTAAAAGGAATTAAAACAGTTAAGAATAAAACTGATTATACATAATATACAGTGCAATCAGTTCGGACGTAGCACAGTGCTCATTCAGTAAATGCACAACTAAACATGAGTTTTGAGTCTAGATTTAATAACAGCTAAAAGCAGATTCCCCTTGTTTGGTATTTCTAACTGACTCGATCCTAATGATCTGAGTGCTCTGTTAGGTTTATATTCAGTATAAATCTGCAATGTATTTAGGTCCTAGGCCATTGAGTGATTTATAAATGAGTAAAAGTACTTTAAAATCAATTCTAAATATAACTGGAAGCCAGTGTAGGGACCTGAGGACTGGTGTGATATGCTCAGATTTTCTGGTTCTAGTCAGAATCCTGGCAGCAGCGTTCTGGACGAGCTGCAGCTGTCTAATGGTTTTCTTGGGAAGGCCAGTGAGGAGACCATTACAATAATCCACCCTGCTTGTGATAAAGGCATGAACAAATTTCTCCAAGTCTTGACTGGAAACAAAACATCTAATTCTTGCAATGTTTTTGAGATGATAGTATGTTGATTTAGTTACTGCTTTGACATGAATACTGAAACTAAGGTCTGACTCCAGAATCACACCAAGATTCCTGACTTGGTTTTTAGTTGTTTGACCCCTAGAGTCAAGGTATGCATTCACCTTAAGAACTTCCTCTTTGCTTCCAAATGCAATGACTTCAGTTTTCCCCTTGTTTAACTGAAGGAAGTTCTGGCACATCCAACTGTTAATTTCATCAATGCATTGGCAGAGGGAATCAATGTGGCTGTAGTCATTTGGCGATAAGGCTAGGTAAATCTGGGTATCGTCAGCATAGCTGTGATAAGCAATTTGGTTCTTTCTCATTATTTGACTTAGTGGGAGCATATACAGGCTAAACAAGAGCGGCGCAAGAATTGAGCCTTGAGGGACTCCGCATGTCATGGACGTCCACTTAGACTTATGCTCTCCTATACTCACATAATAACCTCTCCCTTCTAAGTATGACCTGAACCAATTGAGAGCCATCCCAGAAAGCCAGACCCAGTTTTCCAGTCTCTCTAGAAGAATGTTATGCTCAACAGCGTCAAACGCAGCACTAAGGTCTAGTCGTACCAGCGCTGATATTTTGCCAGAATCAAAATTTAAGCAAATATCATTTATTATTTTAACGAGCGCCGTCTCTGTGCTGTGATGCGCAGAAATCAGAAACCAGATTGAAAATTGTCCAGGTATCCATTTGAGTTGAAGTAGTTGTTCAACTGATTGAAAACTACCTTTTCAATAATCTTGCCTATAAAAGGAAGATTTGATCCTCTATCCTTGGTCTATAGTTGCTCAGTGTGGTGTTATCAAGATTGCTCTTTTTCAGAAGGGGCTTAACAATTTAGGGAAAAGTCCCAGAAAGAAGTTAGCTGTTCACCAATTCTAAGAGATCTGCTTCTTTTGAAAAAGTGTGTCATGGTTGCAGGTTGAGGATTTAAGGTGCTGTACTATTTCCTGATTTCTTGTGCTTCAAAAACAGACATAGTAATTTCATTTCATTTTGTTCTTTTTGTCAACAAAATTTTCATTTTTGGGTGAACTATTGCTAAGGGGTGCTATTATGCTTTTTCACTTTTTGAATTTTAGTCGGTGTGTGGTGTGTATCTTTGGGCATAAAAAAGATCTACAAAGTTACAAATCTCAAAGTCCAAAGGGAGATATTTTGTTTCCAAGAACTACAATGAACAGCTCCTTTGGACTACAACGTTTGTTTTCCGCATGCAATGATGTCACAATGTGGTCCAATAGAATATCATTAAATTAAATCCCGCCTACGGAAATTTGAATTGTTGGGGTGTGGGTAGGGATGAGGTGGGGAATTAGCCTAGCTTTAGCAATGCAGCGCGGAGAGCTGCTTCAACGAGCCACAGCGTGGCAGGTATAAATACAAGCATTAACTAGAGTGGCCACTTCAGAGCTGTAACACGCCGCAGACGTGTGCAGTACAGGGGGTCGAAACACATGCCGGGCAATGAAACTAAGTATGTAAAATAATTAAATAAATTAGCACAATAATATCATGCATCGGCAATCTCGCAGGCAGAGGATAGGACTCAACACTATTGTAGCGTATTATTTACTCACCCTCCATGCATCCTAGGTGTTTTTGACTTCCTTCTTTCAGACGAATGCAACCAAAGTCTAATAAAGTCTAATAAAGTGCATCCATCCATCCATAAAAAGTGCCTTACACAGCTCCCAGGGGTCTCCTGTAACGAATCGATGCATTTTTGTAAGAAAAATATTAATATTTAAAACTTAAGATTCACTACAAATCTAGCTTGCGCTAACTGCTTTGACAAGGGGCGTGGCAGTACTGAAACACAGTCTAAGCTGTTCGCCAATCGCAATGCACTGGGGTAGTTAACCAATCATATCACACTTCCTTTTTCGGAGGGCGGGCCTTCATTAAACTCGAAACTAATTGAGCCCTTTGTACCAGGCTGGGAGAAATGTATTGTAATAATGTAAATTATGTGAAAAATAATGTATTTTTCGAACCACCAAGCATGAGAGCGTGTTGTAGTACACCCCCAAAACAAAATCAAGACTTTGAAAAAGAGCGTAATAGTTTCTATTTTCTAACAGTACTACATACAAGTTAATCATAGATATAAAACCACATTGAGAATGCTACTTCATTCGATTTCAAAAGTGACATTTATGTTTTTGGTAGTAAAACACTAACGTGAGGCATAGCTGAACATTATAACATTTCACATATCCTAGCGCATGCATGATGATGTGCTCCTCCAGCCTAACTGCAACACCAACAGCCTCTTTCACCAGTAACTCTTGGTTGCTTCCACCTTCCCCTGCAACAATGAGAAGGCCAGCGTCAAGTCCAGTAGCCTCCTTTCAAACCGGTAGTCTAAAAAACATTGACATAATGAAATATTTTAGTAATTACACAAGTCCTGTTACTGTACCAAACTTCATTTACTACCCTGTGTTGGCAAAGACACAGCAAAGGCAACACTGTAATGTTCACCTAAAAAGGAAGTAATATTGTTTTTATTGTTTGTCAGTAGGCTGTACTTCTGCTCCCAAAGCCAGACCAATGGAAATATGCAAAGAAACACATGCCTAGTTTGGCATATGGCTATAAAGAAGAACACAGCAATTCAAATGGCAAATGTTTAACAACAAACAACTCTGATTAAGATGGAAAAGATACCTTTTATTTGGTGTCCCGTGAACATCATGTCGCGTATAGTTAGGACATATGTAAGGAGGGCCTCTGCAACACCTCCATACTCTGATTCATTAGACTCCTCCTGAATGAATGAATGATACTAATCACAAACTGATCCATGTCTACAAATATCAAGAGGTGAATTTTAATTTTACCTAAATTTTGTATTTTGATGAACTACACAGTTTTCCAAAAAAATTAAATTCTGTCATCAGTTGTTTAAAACACTTAAAGGCACAAGGTTTTTCACTGCTAGAGGGCAAATTCAAAACAAACAAAGAAGTTTGATGACGCAGTGATTGAGTGTGGAATCATGGGAGTTGTTGTCTTCATCCTCACAGCCGATGCAATCCGACGGGACTCAGGCAGACATCATGTCCATGATAAGCTAATGTATCAAAGACTTATTAAGCTCACTGGTATGAAGCAGGGTGGCGCTGAAACTCGTGGAAGTGAAGCGAGGACGCAGGAGTGATTGCTAATGAAAGACGAACCCCCAAGCAAGTTATAGCCATTTGTTACAATATCGTAATAGGTGATTTTTAGTGAAAAACAGGTCTATTTAGTGTCATCTGTATTGGTTGAATAGATGACAGTTTGAACCAATCTGGGCACGGGGGTGGGACTAAGTGTCAACAATTGTTCCTGCTTGGCTAAGAGGAACGAAATGCATTGGTTTTCTCTGATGAATCAATGCGATCAAAATGTGATGATGTAATCACGTTCACTATGGAGCCTCTGAATATCCATGAGACAGACATGATACAGGAAAAAAGCAAATGTCTCCAGCAAAGAATTGAATTACAAATAAGTGCACATATCTTGACATATATTAACGACTGTTTTGTATATGTCCATATATGTCCATATATCAGATTTCTGTATAGGATCATTTGTGTGCAAAATTATAACATTTCATAGAACATTTGTGACTAAGCACTGTTTCCATCCAATGAGTTTCAGATGCTGTGCAACAAGATTGGTCCGCTGGTTAGTCAGGTTATGCCGTCCCATCTCGCAAAGTCACAGGGCAGTTCCATGCAAATGTCAACCTTCCCTGCTGAAAAAAAAAACAATAGAGACCATCACAAAATTTGTAATGGTTTTAATGATTATAATGGGAATTGTACTGGTTTTAATGGAAACTGCACTGGACCCTGTGGGTTTCTAGTGGTAATTGGTCACCTTCTTTTGGTAACTTGTTAAATCATAATGCAATATGTCCCAACACACATTACAGAATACCATTTTTTAAATGGTTTTAATGGCTAAAAGATGATGGTATGTAATGGTATTTGTAGTGGAAACTATTAGAATTTCTTCAATGGTTTCTATTGTTTTTTTTGTTTTTTTCAGCAGGGTTGCCATGAAAAAATTAAGTTTTTACAAAAAAAGTGAGTGCATTTAGATCTGTACTTTACTGCATTAACATGCTTTAGTAGAAAATCACTATGTTTATCCAACACATATAATATGCGTTAGTCGGATAAATTACGCTTTCTGGGCTGTCATGTCTGTAATGCCAATTTTACCTCTGAAACACAAAAAGTTAAGTTTCCTCTGCTCTGAGCAGTGTGTTACTGTGATCATTAGGGTTTGCAGTGGTATTGTGTGATTCTGTAATTTGCTGTGTTTCTGCAGAGGCCAGACAAAGGATTTCTGTTTGCTAAACTATACTCTGAGGCTAAGGAGTATGAACTGGCTAAAAGGTAGGCTCATTTCTGTGCTCCTTCTGCTTTGGCTGATGTCTGGCTCCTCTCAGATGAGCTGATGTGTTTCTCTCTCTCACACACTTCAATGGCAGACATGTTTCGGAGTATCTAACCATCCAGCCGAAAGATCCTAAAGCCCACAAGTTCCTCGGGCAGCTGTTTGAGCGTGATGGTGAAACAGACAAAGCAGTGGGATGTTACAAGGTTTGGACTCACCTCATTTATACATGTTCTCCTGTTCACATGTTCTTGAGATCTTGAGTTGAATGTGATCATGCATAAATAATAGGGCTGGAAATAAATATCCATATAATAGTGTTGTCAAATATCTGTTTTTGCAGCACACATAATACAGTGCATCCGGAAAGTATTCACAGTGCTTCTCTTTTTCCACATTTTGCTACGTAACAGCCTTGTTCCAAAATTGATTAAATTCATTATTTTTCCTCTAAATTCTACAAACAATACCCCATAATGACAATGTGAAAGAAGTTTGTTTGAAAACTTTGCAAATTTATTACAAATAAAAAATGAAAAAAAAAAAAAAAAAAAATCAATAAAAATAAGTACATAAGTATTCGCAGCCTTTGCTCAATACTTCGTTGAACCACCTTTGGCATCAGTTGCAGCCTCAAGTTTTTTTGGAGTATGATGCTACACACTTGGCACACATAATTTTGGGAAGTTTCTCCCATTCTTCATTGCAGGACCTTTCGAGCTCCGTCAGGTTGGATGGGGAGCATCGCTGCACAGCCAGTTGTCCTGTAGCCACTCCTTTGTTAACTTGGCTGTGTGCTTAGGGTCATTGTCCTGTTGAAAGACAGGACCGTTGCCCCAGTCTGAGGTGCAGTGCAGGTTGGAGCAGGTTTTCATCAAGGATTTCTCTGTACATGCTTCTCTATAAGGACGGTATTGGCCAGGTGATGAGTGGTGCCTGGTTTCCTCCAGACATGACACTTGCCATTCAGGCCAAAGAACTCAATCTTTTCTCATGGTCTGTGAGTCCTTCAGGTGCTTTTTGGCAAACTCCAGGTGGGCTGTCATGTGCCTTTTACTGAGGAGTGTCTTATGTCTGGCCGCTCTACCATACAGGCCTTATTGTTGGAGTGCTGCAGAGATTCTGGAAGGTTCTCCTCTCTCCACAGAGAAATGCTGGAGCTCTTTCAGAGTGACCTTCAGGTTCTTGGTCACCTCCCTGACTATGGCCGGGTGTCCCGCTCTAGGAAGAGTCCTGGTGGTTCCAAACGTCTTCCACTTATGGATGATGGAGGCCACTGTGCTCGTGGGACCTTCAATGCTGCAGGAATTGTTCTGTACCCTTCCCCAGATCTGTGCCTTGATACAATCCTGTCTCAGAGGTCTACAGACAATTCCTTGGACTTCGTGACTTCCACTGACATGAACTGTTAACTGTGGGACCTTATATAGACCAGTGTGTGCCTTTCCAAATCATGTCCAATCAACTGAATTTACCACAGGTGGACTCCAGTCAAGTTGTAGAAACATCTCAAGGATGATCAGTGGAAACAATATGTACCTGAGGTCAATTCTGAGTGTCATGGCAAAGGCTGAGAATACTTATGTACGTGTTTTTTTGTTTTTTATTTTTAAGAAATTTGCAGAGATTTTTTAAAAAACCTCTTTCACATTATATTTATGGGGTATTGTTTGTAGAATTTTGAGGAAAATAATTAATTTAATCCATTTTGGAATAAGGCTGTAACATAATGAAATGTGGAAAAAGTGAAGCGCTGTGAATACTTTCTGGATGCACTGCATGTTGACATAAAATCTTTGAAGAAGTTTGTTTGCTCATTTTGTGCAGTCTGGATACACTCCTAACCAGCTGTTTTCTGTCTCTATCATCTCTGACACAGTGCAGTCTGTGTGTTTTAATGAAGCGTATAGTCCATTGTAACAAAATGTGTTTATTTACACGTGAGCAGTTCATTATCTAATGCTTTCAGCATCTCACAGCAACTCGATTCGCAGTGAATCAATCAAAAAGAACAAGAAATAAGGGACTGTTTTGTTCTGTTATGAATGACTGTATGAATGTGTTAAGACAGTGTGACTGAAGTCCTGCAGATGCTCTGTGAAACGCCTCTACATCAGACTGTAAGACGCTTCGTCTGTCTGGATGATCCTGAGCTGCTCATTTACCTGCATCTGTTGCATTTACCTTCGTAGTTTCTGTCACTTCCTCCGTTTTCAGTGTTATTGAAGTCTGAGTAAGATGTGTGCACTTTATGTAATGATGATGTTTGTTTGACTCTTAGCGATCACTGGATCTAAATCCGGCTCAGCACGATCTGGTCCTGAAGGTGGCTGAGCTGCTGTGCGGTAAACCTGATCATGACAGCCGAGCCGAGTTCTGGGTGGATAAAGCGGCCAGGCTTCTGCCAGGACATCCCACCGTCTTCAATCTGAGGGTGAGTGCACGTGTCACGTGAGCTGAAGAGTTGCAGACGTCCACTGCGCTGAATCTCACATGTCCTCTCTGTTACAGGAGAAGCTTCTGAGCGCTCAGAGCGGCTCTTACCAGCTGTATGAGTTGCTGCAGTCGGAGCTGAAGCTGCGGCCCGCCGACACCTACATCAACCGCAAGCTGGTGCAGCTCTACATCGCTGACGGCCAACAAGAAGACGCCGTCAAACACTGCCTTGCCGTGGAGAAGGCCGGCGTCCTGCGAGACTGTCTGGAGTGGTACGAGCTGTTGGTCGACACCCTTCAGGTACATCATCACCCTTTCTTACACCAGCTTCCTCTACATCTGCCTACCTCAATGAGACATGAGGTAATCTGACAGTGTTGCATTCAATCCTCCATCAGTGCTGTCTCTCATCGTGTCGCAGGTTAGTCTATTTGCCTGAGCATGTTCATGTGTTTTGGAGGAGCTGTGGCGTTGTAAAGTGATTATGCAGGGAGGGTGGGGATCTCGCTTTCAAAGCTAACTTGCTATCACTAGTCTTTCCGAAATTGCCTACCCTACCTTTAACCTTATAAAACCAATGGGAGCAGCCACGCTCCCATTTGCGTGTCTCTGTTTAAGAGTCATTAGAAACTGAAACCAAATGGGTAGCACAATCTGACCCTTACAGTGCATATAGCCACTCTGATTAACTCACCCCCTGGACCCACATGAAAATAATATATGGGTGCGGCATTTAGGTCACTTTATTGCTTGCAATAAAGCACACATATTTATTTAAATTCACCTGATTAAAGGGAGCCCAAACTTGTCATAATACATCATTTACATTAGGGATCCACCGATACCACATTTTTCCAGAACTGAGCGGTACTTTTTGTTACGAAGTGACTGACGCGTGAAGCAGGCAGATCCATCTGCATAGCTTTATTGATAAACAAAGACACGGTCAAACATAAGACAGTCGAGGGTCGATCAGCGGTGGACATAATCCAAGGGACGAGGCAAACGGGTAATCCAGTGAGACAGAGCAGAGTGCATTCGAGGGGCGAACAGAGATTTAACAAAGGGTTAAATCCATGACAGGCAAAAAGTCCAGGGCAGGCAGAAGGCAGACAAGATGATATAACCAGGCTAGAAAACAAGACTAGGATAAACTAACTAGAACACGGCTGAACTAGACTAAGGATAAACAAAGTGGCTCCGTACAGTTGCTAACACAATGAGAGTGCTAAACGCAATGCAATACTTCCAATAGCAAGAGGAAGTCCAAGGCTTATATAGTGTGTCTGATTGGTTGCAGCTGTGTGTGTCATCAGCGCAGTGGATGATGGGAAATGTAGTCTGGGGTGTGGTGTCAGTAGGATGCAAAGGCAACCTCTGATGGCGGGCAGACCGGACAGGATTTGTGACACTTTTATTTTTGATACTTGCTGATACCCAGTGTTGATACCTGTATTTTCATTGCATTTATAATTTTTAAAAATACTGGGTAAAGAAACCGAAAGAATATGTATAATGTTCATTTAGCAAATAGATATTTCCTTCAGTTATTTTTGCACTTTATTATACCCATTAAAATGTACTATACAAGCCTTTGTTTCTTTCACTATTCTTCTTTTTTTCACTCTATGGTACTTTATATTTAAGTTAATAGCACATTAGACCTGTTCAAATGCAGCAGCTCAGTACTGTAATCACAGGACTTTTTCCTGCAATAATGCAAAGAATCACTCTTTATATATAAATCTTGTAAAAGTGATGAACATTTTTTCTGAAGTATAAGTCGCATTTTTTATCATCTGAAAAGTATTGTGACTTAGATTCCAAAGCGACTCTAATGCAGTTAACGCCAACAAGCAAAACATGTCCAACACACTGTAAGGGAAAAGGGCCAATTTAGCTCAAAGGGAATTGATTGTGATTTTATAGGGAATTTGAACAGAATCTCTGTTCTACGGCTGATCACTGAGTCGACCAGCGATTTATTGAATGAGCCGCACAACATCAACTCTGCACTGGATACTAATATCCAAAATATAGTGAAAACACTATTTATTAGCACGGTATCAACATCGCCAGTTTAAGACATTAACTTGTAAGCACAAAACACAAGATACTTCTCTTTTCAATATGAATAAGATAAGATAAGATAAGATAAACCTTTATTCGTCCCACAAAGGGGAAATTTGAGACTTTATTGGATAAATCTAAGACATATAAACTAATCTAACACATAAACACGCATTCAAACAGGTTGCAGAAAGAGAGAGAGTGAGGAAAGGAGGAGTTTATAAGAGTGAAACTATGAGATCCCAAGTTTATAGCATATGTATATGCAGTTGATGGAGTTTCTTAATGAGGCTATTAAACTTTGTATCAAATGCACCAGTTCAGCTAGAATCTGGAGGTTTTACTTGTGTTGCCTTTGTGTTAAGGGATTCCCTTTGATGACATCACTGCAGAAAGGGGTTCCCCAAGGTTGCTGATTGCTGATGTGATGACTTGGCGTTGGCTGATATAGGCTTGTGTTATAATTATTGATTTTTTTTCCTTTTTATTTGAAATATTCCCAAACGTGTTAACTATATCATGAAATATCTCGATTCTCAAAACGCATTTTGCACCTTTATATACTATGTTATATATAATATAATATAATGATTTATAATTAGTTGATCTATAATGGGTGATGGGCAAAGTAGCCTAATACTATGTAATCTATTAACTATGCATAAAATCCCATCTTTTTACTTAAGTACCAAATATGGGTGTTATGCCATAAAATATTTTTAATACGACTGACTTTGTATTTAATGTGAATTTAATAAAAAACATGGCAAATGACTAATTATAACACTTTCATTGTACAGAAAGAGAGCAAAGAACATTTACATTATTAAAGAAAATTGTCATTCAGTGTAGAGTTCAAGCACTCTCAAAAACTCCCATTATAACCACTGAAGCTGTTTACATTGTGATATGAATATCTTACTTACATTCGTATGCACATCTGCACTTTGACTGAAACAGTGGCATTTCTTTGATGACTCATCTGAACACCTGTGCTTTGTCAATGCATTCAAAAGCTCAACACAATCGTGTGTGATTAGTTATAATGCGCAGCGCTTTAGAAACGCGCCTGTCTTTGGCTTAGCATGAGCCAGCGAATGCAGATTTGAATTTAGCAGCTGAATTGATGTGTACAGAATTAGAAATCTGATACCTATTCATATCAAAAGTAACAAAGCACAAAGCTTAGTGTATTGCGATTTATTGGATAGAAGGTGCACTATGTATGTTCATTTCTTAGACTTAAAACAGCATAGATCAAAAGATCATTTGGGGATTTCTGGTTGATAAAAATTAAAATCTGTTAAAATACAGAAATGTTTTAGTGTCCTCAGCTGTCACTACAGGTGTAGTGCTGAACAGTATCTGTTCATCTGTTCTTTTCAGAATTCAGGTTCATGATTAAAAAAGAAAATGTGAACAAAAATAAAAGCAATTAAATGTATTATAATTAAAATATGAAAATTAAAATGATGGATAAAAATAGATTATGATGGAATTTTTGTGACCCTGTCCGTTGTCCATGACGGACAAGTCTAACAAAACCTCTGAGATATATATATACATATATATGATAAACAGTAGAGAGCTAAGAACTGAACCTTGAGGAACCGAAATCATAGAGGTGAGAGACAAGTAAATCATGGCAAACTGTGTCAAAGTGGTTTTGGTCTATATAGCTAATTTTGCCCTTCATGTCAACTGTGAGGAGGGTGAATTTTTTTTATAACGCATCCGTTTAAATTATATTAAGCCTTAAAGTTCTGCATAATTTAGGGCGTGGCCACTTGAGTGACAGGTGGATTGCTGTCACCACGGTCACACTAGGTGGGCATGGTTTCAGCAACCAGCTCCACCCACGTTCCACCTCTTTGCCCATTTTTGATTATCCAGGAGTGATGTGCAGTGACGCGATTCCAAGATGGCGACGGCCGACTCCCGCCCACTAAGAGCTTCAGAAATGCTCTTCAGAAACCTATGGGTGACGTCAGGGACACTACGTCCATATTTTTTACAGTCTATGGTAAATCCCTATAGGGTAGCAGAATAAGCAGAAGATTTAACTGCTTCATTGATTTAACGTGACGAATGAACACATGACTATGACAATATATGATTTATCTGAGTTCCTATTGTAATTATTATTATAATTTTTATTATAATAAAGTATATAATAATGAAGTGCTAATAGACATAACCTTTATCAGTGCTTAGAATACTATGAAATATGTTGCATGCCTTATTCTGTGTAAGAAGCCACATCATCTCACAGAAGGATTTATTTCAAACACACAACTGACATTATGACAGCGTATGTGAGCGGAGTGGGGCGGCAACATTTTCCCCTCCGAGCTCTGAGCATTTAATAATCACTCCGCTCACGCTCCACTCCAGGTTCACCATTCTCGCTCCCGCTTCACTTCTTTCTCACTGATATCTGAAACACTGCTTTGCCTTCGCTCCATGTCCAAACCATTTCAGTATGTTTGAAATATCAAAGTTCTGTTCATAATATATATTCAAAGAAAATAAAAATAATAACAGGAGAGTTTAAAAGTTGGAAACTTTTTGCCTACCACATGCCAAGCTAATGACATGGTTGTTGTCAGCTTTAAAAGGCTTTTTGCAGTGCAAATTTAGTTTGTGATGAAAAAAATTATTTTACCTACGGATTGAATTCGGATAAGGATGAAATAGCACAAGATTACATTTGTTTTAATGCATTATTGAGAAAGTGATTGTGTGTGAATAAGTGATGTACTTGTTTAAATCATGCTTTCACCTGAAAATGTTGTTTATCTAAAAGGAACAAACAAATTCCTTAAGAATATAGCTTCCCGTTCATTAGGGATGTGATGGTGAGGAAATTTTACCACCGGTTAACCGACGTGTGACAACACCGGTAATACCGGTATCAGCAGAGGGAGGGGTTGGGGGGTAGTTCATTAGATTTGTCCCTCTTTTCCATATTTTTCTTCACTTGTAAATAGCTTATAAATGCCCGTGCGCATTTCGAATTAGCAACAGTTCGGCGTCAATTGACTGAATGGACAACAACAAAACATTGCTGTCATCATAGCCACATTATTTCTGATATGAGTGATCCATCCCGATCAAGCTTGCTAAATATGTTTAACATGTGAATTCTTGCTAAATATGCAGTTATATGCTGTTGGCATGAATTGCTTGTGATGGAGCAGTGGTGGAGTGCTCTCGGAGGGAGTGAAAACTACAAAGCTCTGACTTTTAAAAAATCCGCTCCTCTTTCCATTCAAAATCACACTGCTCCGCTCACATACTCTGCATTATGAAGAGACTCTGCAGAGACGTGGTTGAGAAAGGTAAATGTTAAGAGGCGTTGTTAAGAGGCGTCAAGTTGAAGAAGTCATCGGGCACCTGCCAAGTTTCCGTCAAAAATAACATGCCCACGTTTGCATTTCGTCCATAATTAAATAATTTAACACGGATGCTTTATCAGTTGGAGAATGCGTGTTTAACAGCACACATGGCTTTCCAAAGTCAAGATCAGAGCGTAAAGGCCTCAGATTTCCAAAGATGATTACACAATTTCTCTGTTGAAAAATTAAAAAAAAAAAAAAAAGTTAAAAACTCTATGCTAAGCTATGTGAGCAATACTAACCTGAATGCACAAGACCACTAAAGAGGCTAAACTAGAAAGCATGTAGAGGAGCACAAGAGATCACTACTTAAATCTCAGGTAAGAAGAGTAGCTGCTGAGCTAGAACACAGCTATCCTAGCTAGGATAGCTATATACTAAGGGTCTTATGAAAGCGTGTAGACCAAGAATAAACAAAACACAGCTAGCCTAGATACCCAGGTAGGGCCTTCCTGCAAAGCTGCCCAGACCACGGAGAGTGGGCTATCTACTTACAGCCCTGGCAGGGGAGGTAGCTTTGTTTAAGCATGGGCTCAAGGAGACCGCTACTTGAAAACCTAAGCAGAGGAGCAATCACTGAGATAGCACGTATCTATCCTCAGATAGCTATGTACCTAGGAATGGGCTACCAAAAAGGGGGCTGACCTGAAACTACCCAGACCACAGAGAGTGGGCTGTGTACTTACATTCCAAAGTAGGGAGACAGAACTGTCTAGGTAAGAGCTCAAGGAGACCACAATTTAAAAACCCTAGGCGAGCAATCAATGAGCTAGCACATAACTATCCTCAGATAGCTAGGCTCTTGGAAAGGAGACCACTGCAATTGCCAAGACCACCAGCAGTGGGCTGTCTAATTATAAACCCCATAAAGTGAGCCAGCACCTTCGAATAGCACTACTTAGGCAGGGCTTAAGAAGACCACTAAGCAGGGGAGCAATCACCGTGCTAGCACATACACTGTAGCTATCCTCAGATAGCTAAGTTTTCAAGAAAGGACTCAGCGCAACTGCAAGTTAAAACACAGCAGGCCCCAGATAGCCATATTCAAGTAAGCCTGTCCTGCCATAACAATGGCTGGAATATAACCACCTTCAGATGGCTATACTAAGGAGGTCTCCAATCAGTGTCAGTCCCACAGTAGGCCGGTGAGCACCTGTGTTATTGACCAGAGGCTTACAAGAAGGAGATCTGGACCATTAGTAAATGGTTCGCTAAAGAGGGAACCCATAATAAGTTAAAGATCAGAACCTGATGTAAGCAGTGGCCATAACACTAGAGGGCTGGACACAGCTATTCTCAAATAGCATTTCCCTCAGATAAGGCTGAAGATTGCCCAGACCATGGAAGTGGGATATCTACATAACACCCAAACAGGAGAGAGAGCGCAGTCTAGGCTAGGGGCTCAAGGAGACCACAACTACAAAAAAAAAGGCCTAAAAGGAGAGCAGTTTCCGAGCTGGAACACGGCTACCTTCGAATAGCAGATTCCTAGACTTCAGTGGTCTAGTGTCTGTCCCTCCATTTACTTGAGAGCTTGTGCCAAAGGGAACGCAACCGAGTCACAGAAGCCAGGCTAGAACACAGCAGCCCCAACGGTTTGGGCTGGAGCATAACTGTCCACAGACAGCTACACTCTGAACACTTAAAGCCCTGAGGAGGGGGAACAGTCTACTCGGCCCAAACTTAATAAGTGGGATTCAGAGGGACCACTTAAAAATACCCAGAATACCCTCAATGCATGTATTCATTTGATTAACTCTTAAGTAGTTCTGAGTTATTTGCTGATAAGTATTAGATTTTTTTTTCTGATTTATGAAGTATGATTTTTGTGCTATGTTCTCTAACATGTCAAAAACATCGTACAGCTCAGATAGTCATGTGTCATTTGAAAGATCTCATTGAGTAGAATAAAACAAGCATAATTGTTTGTGGCATTGTCTAAACTTGAGTAAAACATTACATCTGTGTATGTCACTCAGAAAACAATAATTAATGTCTAAGAAAAAAGGCTACTTTGTTTTCAAATGCTGTACCTTTTGATTACTTCATCACATCATCAAAAAAGTTTCTGGGATATTGAATATCAAATAAGAAAAAATGAAAAATTCCCTTAAGCACAGAATTTTTTTTTTTTTTACATTTTATCATCTATTTCTCAGCATAAGAATGTCCAAATGTAAAGAATTTTTCCCCCTTAAAATATAGAAAGATTTCTACCTATTCTGTTTTGTTGCTCAGAAAAAAACAATACCACCAGGGAGGCAAAAATGCCTTAATGTCTTAAAGGGTTAAAGCAGGGGTGCCCAACCCTGTTACTGGAGATCGACCTTCCTGCAGAGTTTAGTTCCAACCCTAATCAAACACACCTGTCTGTAATTATCAAGTGCTCCTTCAGATCCTAATTAACTGGTTCAGGTGTGTTTGGTCAGGGTTGGAGCTGAACTCTGCAGGAAAGTAGATCTCCAGGACCAGAGTTGAGCACCCCTGGGTTAAAGGGATAGATCACCCAAAAATGACAACCCATAAGACTTTTGTTTGTCTTCAGAACATATGATGGTATTTAAATGAAACCTAAGAGGTGTCTGTCCCTCCATTCAAATTTCACTTAAGCACAACTTTGATTGTAAAGTTTGTAAAGACATTGTAACAGTAATCTATATGAATCTGATCATGTGATATGATCAACAGGTTTAATTCACATATAAACGTTGATCAACATGGTCATGTAGAGATCATATAATATGGTAAAGCCCAAATGTATTTGCTTGACAGATGAAATCAAATAACATTATGATGTCATGACTTGTTTTTCAGTAAATGCTCTTGAAATGCATGTTTCTCATGAAAGGTTTCAGTGGATCATGGAAAGTGAGGTTTCCGATAATCTGACTCTCCTCTGATCTGTGTTCTTGCACTGCGTGATCCGTAAAGCTGCACTCTGCTGTATTTCAGGAGTATCTCTGCCAGCTGAACGTGTCATCAAATGAACAAGCATCACGCAAGTTTCACAAAGAGCTGCTGCTGGCGCTTAGCAGCCGCGTGAGACTGACACTAGTGCTGAAGGGTTGTGAGGAGAGCACTGCTGCACTCTGGAGGTACATCACATAACACACACACATCACCGACCACACCACATTTACAGTCATTCTACATGGAAATTAATCACATGCTGAAACTTCAGCTGCTCAATATGTTTCCAGCCAAAGTAGTTTGGGAGGACTAAAGTCATTGACTGAAACACTGATATGAATATGAACACGTATTAATATGTGTCAGTAGTAATAACAGCAATAATCACTTTTATGATGAAATTTATTATTATTATTATTATTATTTTATTTCCCACACTGATTGGATGTCATGTTAACATTGACATCTCTCACAGTTGTTGTTGTTTTTGTGTCTTTGTTGTGGTGCAGTTTTGACTGTGCGATGCAGGCTCTAAAGAACACAGCTACAAACACAGAGGACAAGCTGGCAGAGGTGTTTACGGAGATGAGAGCACACCTGTACCTGTACGCCGGGACGCTGCTGCTGAAGAGGGCACAGGACGGGGCGCAGCAGTGGAGGGCCGTGTTGGATTTGGCCACTCTCTGTTATCTCATATCCTATCAGGTATGCAGTTTCCTCTTCCTCACGTGCTCGGACCCGTGTGATCCTCCACGTTACAGTGTCTCATCTGTTTCCCCCTCAGTCTCCAAGACCCAAAGCCAAGAGCTTTAAAGGTGAGCAGGTGTCCCATGAGCCTCTGGAGCTACTGGCCTGTGATCGTCAGAGTCAGGCGGGTCACATGCTGCTGAATCTGAGCCGGGACGTGGAGCAGCTGCTGAAGGACGTGGTGGAGGCGTTCGGGAACCGGAATGGCCCAGGCCATCTGTTTGACGACCTCTTCGGCTCACAATCAGAGGCACAGCTCTCTTTCATCTGCAACGATGACATCCACATCCTCAGGGCACAGGTGCCCAAAGCCATGGATCTGGCCAAGTGGGACAGAGGTGAGTGTTAGACGGGAGCGTGAGTGTGTTGGGTCTGCTGTAGATGCTGATAGTGTGTGTGTGTGTGTGTGTGTGTGTCTGTGTCACAGGAGCAGTGTTGCTGCACGCGGGCGATCTGCAGCAACTGGCGTGGCTCGGCCTGCAGTGGGCACTCATGGGTCAAAGCGTGAATCTGCAGGACTGGCTCAAGCAGCTCTTCCCTCTCCTCACACTTGAGACCTCCAAACTGAACACCAATACGCCTGAATCCATCTGCCTGCTGGACCTGGAGGTGCGTTCACTACCTCAGGCAGTCTTTCTGTGAATAAGACATGTTGTTCCACAGAGGAAGATGTTGGTCTGTGTGCAACAGGAACTGGGTCTGACACAGGTGTTTCACTAATGTAGGCTGTGCACAGGATCATTCATGCCTGATGATTTTGTCAGGCTGTTGCTGTAGGTGATGGAGCCTTTCTAAAGTACTTTCTTGTAATTAATACTGTAATTTAAAGTATTTTAACTCATCCTCATGCCATCCAAGAAGCAGGTGACTGTTTCTTCAGTAGAACAGTAAAGAAGATTTTTAGCTGAAACAGTGCTTATTGGTGATTCATAAAATGCATGTGGCTGCTTATTTTTGAGAATTAAAAAAAAATCGTATCAGATAACACAAAATTAATATGTGTGGCTCCTGATGATATATTGAGGTCTTATGAAGTGAAATGATCGCTCTGTGCAAGAAACTGTTATCCAGAGCAAGCAGATGGGAAAATATGATTCTATTTCTATTTAACTAGTTCTTCTGAAAAGTTAAATTCAATGAACTGGTTTAAATAACTGTAGACACGAAATGATGTCATGTATGCAATTCTATTATTAAGGTGTTAAAAATATGCACTTCTATAGCATGTAAGGTGAATAACGTCTCTGTTACGTATGGTAACCCTCGTTCCCTGATGGAGGGAAAGGAGATGTTGTGTCGAGTGTACAACACTATGGGTCGCTCTTGGGAGCCCAAACACCTCTGACAACATTGAGAAAAGGCCAGTGAAATTGAGTGTGCAGATTCTGCATAGCTGGCCATGCCCCGGATATTCGGGTATAAATAGGGAAGCGCGGGATCTGCTCACTTGTTCTGTTCTGAGGAGTCGAGAAGTGTCTGAACCCACTCAGAGGCAATCTGGAGTTGTGGCATGAAGGACACAATGTCTCCGTTCCCTCCATCAGGGAATGAGGGTTACCATACGTAACCAAGACATTCCCTATATGCCGTTCACTCCAACGTTGTGTCGAGTGTACAACACTAGGTGTCCCTATATTACATGCCACAGCTCAGACTGCGTCACGAGTGATCGGGGCGCAGATAATAACAAGCCAACATGTTAAAATAAATGTAGCATACCTCTTTGTGACCTTCAAACATCTAAGAACTTGACCTGTCGCAGGCAGGGTCCTGCAGCCGGGCCTTTCCTCAGTGGAGCAGCTGAGAGTCTTGAGAACAATGGGACAGTGACTGTTCCCTCTGAGAGGGAAAGACACTACAGAGATCACATCCTACCCAGAGGGAGGTTATAAGTGGAACACTATAAAGGGAGGGCTCTGAGGTGGGCTCCATGTAAGGAGATACTACCGAGAACCTGGAGACAGGATCTGTCTTAGGGGAAACACAGCATCACAGGGAATATAGGTGGGGATTACACACATGGGGCCACATGAGGAGCCACTACATGTGGAGCACCAATTCAACCAAGAGTTAGCAGAAGGCAGCTTACCTTGAATTGGATTCTTATAGCAAGTTTCTCCGTCGAACTTAGCTACGTGAAAAAAGTGCTGAAGTGATGGAAGAGTTGTTCAGGGTTCACATAAGAAAACTTACTGAACTGTAGAAGTGTAATCACCATGAGGGGAAGCACTATAGCAAGCTCTACACCAAACCAGTCTCCTGAGTCGAAGAGCTTGCGTTCAAGACTCTAGCAGATACTGGTTCCATGCACAGGTTATAAAACCTGGCAAATGTGTTAGGTGTAGCCCAACCTGCAGCTCTGCAAATGTCTGTTAAAGAGGCCCCATTTGCAAAACCTGCCGAGGCAGCAACACCCCTGGTCGAGTGGGCTCTCACTCCCAGTGGGCAGGGTAAGCCTCTGGCGTGGTAGGCCATACGGATCACATCCACAAGCCAGTGGGAGATCCTTTGCTTGGAGACAGCCTTCCCTTTCTGCTGTCCTCCAAAACAGAAAAAGAGCTGTTCAGAAGCCTGAGTACATTCAACATGATTGCGCAGGGCACAGACTGGGCATAACAAGGATAGGTTGGGGTCACATTCCTAGGGGATGGCTTGCAAGGTCACCACCTGATCTCTGAAGGGAGTGGTGTGTACCTTGGGCACGTATCCAGGCCGGGGTCTCAGGACAACGTGAGAGTCTGCCGGCCAAAATTCCAGGCACAAATTGTTGACGGAAAGGGCTTGACGATCTCCCACTCTTTTAAAAGAAGTGAGCGCAGTCAGGAGGGCTGTCTTCATAGAGAGGACACTGAGATCGACTGACTGAAGGCGTTCAAATGGATCTTGCTGTAAGGCCTGAAGGACCACAGCGAGATCCCAAGAGGGGATGAGGTGCAGCCTGTGAGGGTTCAACCTCCGGGCACCTCTGAGAAATCGAATGACCAAATCGTGCTTCCCCACCGATCTGCCTTCCACCAAGTCATGATTGGCTGATATAGCCGCCACATGAACCTTGAGTGTTGAAACAGACAGTTACCTATCCAGGCCTCCATTACATTACGATGTAATGAGTAACGGGAAGTGTCAGTTCAAATATAGTGGAGTAAAGAGTACATATATTCAATCTTTAATGTAGTTAAGTAGAGAATAGAAGTTCCTTTTATTTTTGATACTCAGTAAAAGTACAAAATAGCCAAAAACAAAGTACATTTACTCAAATACTTTGCAACACTGTTCATAACAATACAGGGTGTTTTGCATGAGAAATGCTAACCAGGTGTAAGGTGAAGTCTCCAGAAGTGCAAGTTGTCAGGTTCTAGGAGACTTAGGTTAAGTAAAGAATGTAAAGAGTGAACCATGGACAGAAACACAACTCACCAAACAGCTTGTTACATACTTTCAATACACGACAAGAGACAGAGGCAGCATGAGGACTACTTGTAGCAAACAATGACATATGACAATGACACGACATGAACCAACCAAAGGGAAAAAAGGCACATGACTAAAGCAACCAATGAGCAAACAGAACATGACAAGACAATGAACCAATAGGTGTGTTCAACTTAACGCAGCACTGCACAGCTCCATCAAATTCTGACTTGAAGCAGTGCATTCCGGTTAGAAATTTCGTCCGACTTTAGGCGGCGCCGACACCTTGGGACTGTCATGTGTGGCATCAAAGTACCACGATAGTGATTCGAGAGATTCTGACTCAGCTGGCGCAGTTTCTTCAGAGCGGCTGCAGGAGCTCTGATGACGACACAGCTGTTTCACAATTGGCCAGATTCACCGCATGACAGCGATCACGTGTGTTTCGGGGTGTGTTTCCACCCGTGACTGCTCTCGGCTACTCTCGTTGATCGTCGTCTGTAGCCGTAGATGAAGTCAAACACCTAATGAAAACATGACACATGAACCAAGGAACGAATGGCAGGAATACAAGAGGACAAAGGAATCATGTGACAAGACAGGAACCATGACTAAATGTCAAAATAAAAGACATGAAAACATGAACAAGAAACAAAACCCAAACCCCATGTTACATGCCCCCTCTTCTAAGGGCGGCTCCAGACGCCCAAACAAAACCCAAACCCTAACAAGTCTAGGAGGATGGTAGAGCAAAGGCAGAACAGGGGAGGAATGGAGGGCCAGGGCCGTGAAGGGGACAGGACCTGGGTCATGACATGGACTGTAGAACAGTGGGCGAGACCATGGGTCATAGAGCAGTGGTGGACCTGGACTCTGCTGGTCGATCAGGAAGCCATGGTAGGGCTGGCAGAGCAAGAAGCCATGGCGAAGCAGAGACATGAACAGACCACTTAAATGTGACGGAGCAGGCAGAGAGTTCTTGAGCAGCCTTCATAGCCGCAACAGGACAGACTATGAGTTCATGAATGGCCTTCTTGACCGTAACAGGGCAGACTGTGAGTTCATGAACGGCTTCCTTTGACATAACATGATAATCAGAGAGTTCATGAGTAGCCTCTTCGGCTGTAACATGGCAGGCAGAGAGTTCATAAACTGCCTCCGTGGCCAGTTTGGGACATGACAAGAATTTACTGACGGTCTCCATGACTGATACAGGCCAGATACTGAGTTCCTGACTTGTGACTTGTGACTTGGTAAATTTGTATTGCTGGGTGCCACCACCACTCACGTAGCTAAAGCTAGCGCCGCCGCCTCGGGAGTGTGGCATGGGGACCGTGGTTTGTCGAAGCTCTGGTGTAAGGGCCGTGGCGACACTCTGGGGTGAGGGCCGTGGTTTTGTGAGGTTCTGCAATGGAGGCCCTGACGTGAAGAAGCTCTGCGTTAGCAGCCATGTCGTGAAGAGCCTTTGCGAGGAGCGTTGCAACGGTATGAGACTTAGGCATGGTGGCCATCTTGTGATGAGGCTCAAACGTGGTGGCCATCTTGGCCAGGGACTCTGGCCTTGCGGCCATCTTGGCTGGGGACTCAGGCGTGGTGGCCATCTTGGCCGAGGATTCAGGTGTGACAGGCATGATGTGAGCAGATTCAGTCTTGGCAGGCATGACATGAGAAGACTCTAGCTTGACAGGCATGACGTGCCAAGTTCAGGCTTGGCAGGCATGTCGTGAACAGGTCCTGGAATAGGAGACATGACATGAACAGACTTTGGCTTGGCAGAAATGACGTAAACAGGCTCTGGAACTGGGTTCCTCATCCGCAATTCCTACAACAATTGAGGAACCATTTAGCAGTAAGGTGGTCAATGTATTCAGCCAGGGACAAGTGAATTTTCCCTCCAGGAAGACATAAACATAAGGGTTCATTCAAGCCAAAACAAAAAAAGTCCTTAAGTGCCCCATCATTAAAATTCAAAAGATGACACAAACCTCAAAAGTCCTCCACATAATCCTCTGTAGCCCTGTCACCTTGACGAAGGCAGAGGAGGCGAGATACTGCTGGGTTAATTTTTTAGCAGTCGTGTATTCTGTAACAAACGTCTGCTGTGCAGTTTATTTAAGGTACATTTTAGATCGTGATTTTAGAAGATCCAGAATGTACAGCGAGGCATAATAAAAATAAGCACTGTTGTGTAATATTTAAGAGATGATTTTTCAGTGATCAAACTGTCATGATAAACACGTGTAATTATACTGTTGATAACATAATACCTGGGCCCTGGTGATCCTTTCCCTTTGAATGCACAGTCTGAGTGGCCACATCTGTATTTTGTTCTACTGACCATTCTGAGTGAGCTGAGTGAAGGACGATGGATGAGGGGAAAGAAGTGGATAGGTGAGAAGGGACTTTTTTTGGCATCTTTTCTCAGTGAGATGTCAAAATGAATGTCTGTATGTTTATACACTGTGTATGTGTTCATCCAGGTCCCAAGGTCATCCAGTCCTTTTAATTAAAAGTGTTAGAGTGTATCTGAGAAGATCAAAGTGTCTAAGGTATTTGATTAAAGTGTCTAAGGTTCTTCAACCCTAACACCTGAATTTTGGATGGTCTGACGATGAGGAAATTAACAGCACATTTTCATTGTTAAATGACCTATCCTTTTAATATCTGTAGTTGTGTAATCCAGTAAAGCTCCAACTAACATTAACCACTAACAGGATTGTCATGGAACTTAAAATCTGTCTGATCAGTTATTGAGAACTGTAGCTTCATTTCTCTCAATCAAGTGTGTTTAAGGGTTGTTTTAGTGGAGTCCTGGGTCATGCTTCCTCATAAGGTTTATTTGTTTATATTTGTTTATTTTTGTAAAAAGTCTTTTGTGCTATCATCCCACACATGCAATGTTGGTTGATAACTTCAATAAAGTAATACTCAGTTAACAATTAGCCTACTTGTTTACATAGGTTGTATAATGTATTTTATATTATTTTTGCACATATATGTTATAGACAGAATGTTCTAATTCAACATGCCATGGGAAGTCAATTAAATATTTTCTTATATTGGTATTGTTTATTTCTTACTCCAGTTTATCAGGCTCTTAATGATTTAATCTATGTCATCTCTTGGATTACCTGAAGGCCAGGTTTTATCATCACTCATCATTAGAACCCAATTTACACATGGCTCTTGATTCTGATTTGTATTTGCTCTTATAAAAAAAGTACCATAGTTCTTAAAGGATTACTCCACTTTCAGAATAAAAATGTCCTGATAACTTACTCACCCCCATGTCATCCAAGATAATGATGTCTTTCTTTCTTCAGTTGCAAAGAAATTATGTGTTTTGAGGAAAACATTCCATGGTTTTTCTCCATATGGTGTAACGATCCCTGGAAAGAAGGATCCAAAATCAGAAAAAAGCTTAACTTCAATTTATTGAAGCACAATAATAACACAAGCCACATGGCTCCAGGCCAATTCTGGACCAGGAGAATAAATCAAACTTGAACGTCTAGGTTCGGGGCAGTCCACCAGTAACCAAATCCAATCCACAAGGAGAAAGACAGAGTCGGGCAGGCGAGAAGGTCAGGCAAGGCGCAGACCGATCAATCCAAATAATCCAAAGCAAGAACCCAAAACAAAAACAAGAGGAAGATCAAACCCGAGTCCTGACATATAGTGGACTTCAGTGGTGCTTGATGGATTGAAGGCTAAAAATGCAGTTTCAATGCAGCTTTAAAGGGCTCTAAATTTATCCCAACTAGGGAATAAGGGTCTTATCTAGCGAAAAAGATTGCTTATTTTCTTAAATAAATTAATATATATACACTTTTTAACCACAAATGCTTGTCTTGTCTAGCTCTGTGATGCACATGCGTACTCTGTGCACTTTGGTTCAGTACAGTTAGGGTATGTTGAAACTTCAAAATCGTCCTACATCGCTGTTTTACCTTTTGTTGTAAAGGGCGTTTGATCATCTTTGTACGTTCACTTTGTTTACAAAGTGGGTCTGTACTTCTGCAGCGATGTAGGATGATTTTGAAATCAATATAAATATGCTGTTTCAAAGCAGCGTCACAGAGAACCAGGAAAATAATCAATGATGTAAGTGTACTCAAATAGGAAACATTCAAATTCTGCAGAAGACAACGGTGTCATTATTCAGCTAAATTTGGCTCGTTTTGTTCTCCTCTGAGAGTATCAGTGCAGTTAAATTGATAATATTACTGATATTAAGTGTCTTTAAAAAAGCCCAGCTGAACAGGTCAAAGCAGGTGAAGTGTCTCAACCCCATGTTATGGCCTGTGTGTCCCATCTGACTGCATGAAAGACACAAACGGACACACTGGTTTCCTCTGAAGTTTTTTTAAGACTAGGCTGTCATGAAGGGCTGTGATGTAGATCTGTCAGTCTGATGAGCAGCAGTGCTGTTGTGTGTTGTTGCAGGTGTTCGTGTGTGGCGTGGTGTTCTGCAGTCAGACGGAGCTGCAGGAGAGAGCGAAGATGCCGTCCTGCTCTCAGCCACACAAGCCGCGCTGTCTGCCGCTGCACATCATGAAGCAACTGTTGTCTGACAGGCAGAGAGAGTGGTGGGATGCCGTCTACAGCCTGATTCACAAGAGAGCGCCGTGAGTGACTCCTCATGCCACTCAAGCTTTGTGTGTGTGTGTGACGTCATGTGGTCTTGACTGCAGTGTGTGTCATTCTCTTTGTCTGACAGGCCCGAGATGACTGCTAAACTACGTCTGGTCGTTAAGCTCGGTGTGGCCACACTGCGTGCTGGAGAGGAACACGGCCTTCAGCCGGCGCTGCTCATACACTGGGCTAAACATCTCACTGACATGGTACGTCCTGATGAGCACCACCTTCATCACCTGAAGTCATACATTTCCTTTCTTACATACAGGGGTTGGACAATGAAACTGAAATGCCTGGTTTTAGACCACTATTAGTATGGTGTTGGGCCTCCAATACAGCATCATTTCATCTTGGTAATGACAAATACAAGTCCTGCACAGCAGCCAGAGGGATTTTGAGCCATTCCTTTCACAGAACAGTGGCCATGTCACTACGTGATGCTGGTGTAGGAAACTTCACTTTCATGTTCATCAAACCAATCTGTCACCAGTCTTGCTGTGTGTATTGGCGCATTATCATCCTGATACATGGCACCGCCTTCAGGGTACAATGTTTGAACAATTGAGTGCACATAGTCAACCTTCACATTCTGCTCTTACTGATGAAATGTGCAATCAGTGAAGACTCAATTATGCTCAAATATAGCCATGAAACCATCACAGGCAGCAGCTCATGCAGTCTGTTGAGGAAATGAGCTGGACAAATGAAAATGTTTTCATTGGTTTCACTCATTTTTTTGTCACAAAACGAAATAATAGTTTTTGACTTCATTCGTTTTGGCCACATTTTAGAGTCCTACAGTTTCTGCAGCAGTTTCTCTGTCTTTAAAAAGTCTTTATTCGCCCTCCACAGATTAAGTTTGCATGCACTTCTTCATCAGTATTTTATGTTTTGCTTTCCAATACAAATATTTAAACCTAGTTTAATCAAGATATATTTACTGGAAATGAAGTCTTGAGAAACTGAACAGAGCTAAGTGAGTTTTGAACAGATTTTTCTTGACAAGACAAAAATTTTTCCAACAAGACATCTATCTTAATGTTATTTTCCTTCATGTCTTGATTTAGTAGATTGATAAAGATTCAATTTAACTGAATCTTTAAACATTTGTACTGGAAAACAAGACAAATACTGAGGAAAAATTATTTAGTTAGTTGTTTGTTTGTTTGTTTGTTTGTTTGTTTATATGATCAGAAGTAGTTTAATTTCCGTATTCTAGGGTTTGAGAGCAGAGCTATTTAAACCTTGAGCTTTTTTTCTTTTTGTAAAATGAATTAAAAAGTAATGGTGATTTGGAAGTATTTTTGCAGTTTTAATTGCTCTCATTGTGTTTCTCCATAAATTCACTTCTAGCAAACATATTGACATTGTGTTCCCTTCCGTTCATTCCTTAAATTTCCTTTACTGGTTCTTAAAGGAGAAGTCCACTTCCAGAACAAAAATTTACAGATAATGTACTCACCCCCTTGTCATCCAAGATTTTTTTCATTTTGTTCAACTTCAAAAATCATTTTAAAATAATTCTACATCACTGCAGAAGTACCGACACAGTCTTTGCAAAGTGAACATGCGAAGAAGATCAAACACGCTTAACAAAAAAAGGTAAAACAGCGATATAGGGTGATTTTGAAGTTGAGGGAGAACATGAGATGGGAGTTTTTCCACATACACTAACTGTCATGAACCAGAACAAAAACAGTCCAGGCGGAGTAAGACAAGATGAGCGTTTGACATTAAAAAGTATATAAATTGTATTATTTTTATGAAAGTAATCTATCGTTTTGCTAGATAAGACCCTTCTTCCTCAGCTGGGATTGTTTACAACCACATTTGGGATCATTTCAAGCCTCATTTAAACTGCATTTTGAAGTTCAAACTCGGGGCACCATATCAGTCCATTATATGGAGAAAAATCCTGAAATGTTTTCCTCAAAAAACATAATTTCTTTACAACTGAAGAAATACATGAACATCTTGGATGACAAGGGGAGAGTACACTGTCTGTCAATTTTTGTTCTGGAAGTGGACTTCTCCTTTAAGAAGGTCTTGAAGCAATAAATGTGACTTCATCAGAGCTGCAGAAGGCCAGCAGTAAGGAGTGTGTGTGTTTGTCAGGTTGAGCGGGTGAATGATCAGAAGGACTATGCTGGCCGCAGTGTGCACTACTGGAAGGCTGTGTTCCCACTGCTGGAGAAGATCCGACACAGACGCAGCATCCCTGAACCCCTCCAGCCCTTGTTCATGCACTTTCGGAGCAGAGACATACAGGTATCTAGATGAATTAAGCTCTCTTCTTGCTTCCTTTGGCTGTTTGGGTGATCCTGCTGCTGTCTTTGTTTTCTGTTATTGTATTGTCTCTAATGCTTTTTTGGACATCAGCCTTCTCAGGTGCGAGTATATGAGGAAGATGCTGACATAAGCTTCGCCATACTCCTTGACATCGAGGGCAACACCGAGGAGGCCATCGTGAAGCTGGAGAAGCTCAACAGCATCTCGTCTAACTGGCATCTGGCGAAGGTAACGGCGCAGTCACACTGACTCTGACTCAGCTCATCCGCAGCTCTGTGTGAAACAGCTAGCGCTGCATGTCTGGCAGCTTTTGACGTGACTCATTTGTTGATCGACAGATCTATCAGAGGCTGTCAGAGGAGGAAGAAAAACGGCTTGAGGAAACTCATGGCAGGTGCAACAACTTCCTCCTGATGTTCAGGCAATACTTGACCAAGATTTATCAGGCCAATGCAGAGGATGTGGAGAAGGTATGTGAAATGGTTTGTTATTAATTGTGGTTTGTTTTAAACCTGTCAGAATTTGTATGGTTCAAAAAATACTTTTTTTTTTTTTTTTTTTTTTTTTTTTTTAGATCTGTATTCATCCTGTTCACTCAGATTCAACAACGAGTGCAGCATATAGCCCAGAGGGGCATTTCCCAAAAGCATTGTTAGCTAACTACGGCCGTTAGTTCCTTTAAACGTTATTGGTAACGACAGAACTTGCGACCATAGTTGCTTTTGGGAAACACACCCCTGATTAGGTCTCTGTGTGTGTATATACACCTGTCTTTCTGCATGTGGAGGGATGGGTGATAACGACGATTGAAGTTTGTTTGTCAGTGTCATTTTAGAAAATCATATCTGTCATGGTGTTTTCCACTGCACTGAATGTCCAGCACTACGACACAAATCCAGTTTAGTTGAACTGTCACTGAGTGTGGAGTTTATGATCCTCATGAACACTCAGGTGAGCAGTGTAGTCTGATTCATGAACAAATGACTCATGCAGCCAATTCTTTTGATGAGTCATTCAGGAAGACTCAGGAGTTAATCTTTCACTGGATCCATCAGAGCAGACACTGAACATCTGAACTATTTGTTCTGTGTGGCACAATCCTGCTGTTGCATGGTTTTTACTGCTCTTCACACAGAGAATCACTTTGAGGGAATTACCTCATGACTTGAGGAACATGTGGACACCCATGTGCTTATGATGAGTAATCATAGTCACCAAAAAGAATCTAGTATGTCTCGCTGGGCTGTCAAAACACAAAACTACAAACCGTATTGAGAACCAGAGAAACTGCTCATCAAACTCAACTAGAAAGAGTAAACCTTGCTGTGTGCATTGAGAAGTCGTCTTTTGTGATTGATCTACTACTTAGAAAATTGTCTTGAGGACTGTTGTTTTTTTCTATTAGTGTTTGCAATCACATTTCCATGATCTATATATGCTTATTTTTATTGTAATCAGCCACAGTTTTTGCTTATGGTGCACCACTGGTGTGTCTGTATGTGTTTTTGTGAAGTTACCTGTATCTATGGAGGAGGTGATGGATTCGTTGAATGAGGTCAACCAGCAGCTTGAGGATATTGGTGATGTGGATGAAGATCAGGTGGACTATCCTCTGACATCCAGCCCCGGTCAACCCGCTGAAGGCCATGTTAAATTCTCCACTCCATCCCCATCCAAGAGTGTCACGTCACCATCCAAAAGATCTGTGGTACGTCACGGTTCTGCCGTTTCCGCTCAAACTCTGCGTGCTGTTTACCATTGCTAATTGTCCCTGTCTCCCTCCTGCAGTTCTACGCCAGAAAGCCGCCTTACTGGGTGAAGGACCAGAAGTCAGTGCTGCAGATGTTATGCCAGCAGGTCAAGGCCTTGCAGGTCAGTCCGACATCAACAGCCTGCAGAAGAATCTGTGTATCATTCGTCCATTCGTTTTTTGATTTAATATTGAAAGAAGAAAGAGGCTCCTTTTTCATTTTTTCCAGAAAAACTAAAAACAAGAATGCAGCTTGATTTTTCTTTTTTCGTTCAGGGGTGGAAAAATTAATAAACCGCTTGAATATTCGATTTCTACACGGGGACGGAACGAAACGCCTCTTTATGCTGATTGGTTCTAAAGCGGCGCATTCTACTGTTTTCTATATTTTTCAAAGGGATGCATTTTGCTGTCATTTTGAATTTACACAAATAAAAAGACTTTTTTTTTCCTTTTCGAATGATGTCCTGCTCTTATCGGTATGGCTGTAAATGACAGAGTATTAAGTTGTTTCCGCTGCTGAGGGAAAGAAATTCAAGTGATGGCGGTGGCGCCTCGCGCGCTCACACAACATATCAGTGTATATCATAGCACTGTTCATTATCAAAGTAAAACACCGTCAACCAAACATATAAAAACTTATTATGCTTAATTAAATGTGTCTGTTGTACAACAGCCTATAGGCTAAATGTAACCTGTATAGTTGCTGACTGTTATTTTGCTTGCATATTGGGACCCGATTGAAGAAGCCATCTTTACAAAAATATTTTAGCAGGTAAATCGCAAAGAGGCTATAGAAACTGTGGAATTAAATAAATGCCTTTCGGCGTTTAAAATAAATGTTGTTGAAAAAATGAAAAAACTAAAATGGAGCCATTTTCTCATGTTTCTTCTTTCAATATAAAATAAAAAAACGAATGGACAAATGATACACGGATTCAGAAGAATCAGTCATTTCTGAATCTTATTTTGATTGTTTTATTTATGATTTTATTATTGAAGCCTATTCTGAATGTCAAAAATTATTAAAAATAACATTTAACTGATGAGAACAGAGAGATTGGTAAACAATTTGAGCAAGAGCAGAGAATTAAGAGATCGCTGTAGACTTGAGCACACGCTCCCAGAGCCAGACTGAAGGATGTTTGCATGCCGCTGGAGACATTTGCATGTACTAATTTACACAAGCTTCAGCTGAGATCAGCAGAGAGGTCAGTTTTACTGATCCATCAACACAAAGATGCTTTCTGCTTATTGAAAGAAAAAAAAAAACAATGCTGATAATTTGAAAGTTAGACCCATGTTGCTGTTGTAAGGACAGATTATATGATAAAAACACTTCATAATCACTGTATTGCAGTTTACAATTTAATGTAGTGGGATTAACCAGCTTTCAACTTAAAGTAAAGGGAATGGTTAGGGTTAGTGAATTCTTATACACTGAAGCTGTATTGACCCAGTACATTATTGAATATTGACTTAAATGGTCTTGTCTGCAGTGCTCTGGTGTATAGCACAACTTTTAGTCCCAGCTCAAGCTCCTCTATCTGTCATGTTCCCTCTCTCTCACTCTACTCTCCTAATAAAGGCATCCAAGGCAAAAATAACTTAAAATAAGCTATAAGGTATGGGTAAAATTCATTTAGCTTTGTAATACTGGATCAGACAAGTTTCAAAGTTTGGTGTTCATAATTTCCTGTTTTATTTTTTCATCTCACACAGAATGAGGTTCATGTCCTGCGCAATAATTCTTCAGATGCCACAACATCCTCATATAGGATGTATCGAGACAACAATGTTGCAGAAGGACTTCAGGAAACATTTCCTGGTGTTCCTCTCACTGGTCAGTTCTTCAAATCAGCAGTCTTTGTTTGAAATTTTCAAGTGTATACTAGTGGTTTTTAAAGTGTTTTAAGTGTAAAGTGTTTTTTTTTATTCGCAATCATTTTTGTTTTCATATATTGTCAGAACCATATTTATGGGTCATCATTTTAAAAAAACAGAGATCAAGTAAATAGCTGAGACATGCTTAAATCCATTTTATTTATTTATCTCAGTTGCTACTACAGGTCCCTCTGTGTACTACAACCAGTCTCCAGCGTATAATTCACAGTATCTCCTGCGCACCGCTGAAAATGTCACACCAGCAAAGGTACTGGAGGGATTTTCATGTAAACACATTATATTGTACCTTACAGTAAAGGGGCAGAGAAATTATATTAAAGTATTGTTTGTTTGCTTCTGCAGGGCCCAGTATACGGGATGAATCGACTTCCTCCACAGCAGCATATGTATGCCTACCAACAGTCAACACACACCCCACCTCTCCAGTCAACACCTGCATGCATGTATCCTCAAGAGCAGGTCTTTGGTCCTCCCATTCGCTTTGAGTCACCAGCTACATCTATACTTTCCCCATACAGTGAAGAGTATTACGGTCACAATGTTCCTCAGCCTGCAGTCAATCCAACATTGCCAGAGCCTGGATATTTCACGAAGCAGTGTGCTGTTCCATCCACACAGCCATCCAGGAGCACTGAAAGCAAGTCTGCCGACCCCAAGATGAGTTTTGGGTCACAGTTCACCGGTGAACCTGCTAAGGTTCCCAACTTTGGAGGAGTAGGTGCCACCCCAACAACATCAGCAACAACTGCGTTCAAGTTTAACTCTAATTTTAAGTCCAATGATGGTGATTTCACCTTCTCCTCTGCTCAGGTGAAAAATAGCGAAAGCCTCTTGGGACTTCTGACGTCAGATATTCCTCCCAAAGTGGAGGTGCCGTTAGAACCGAAACTTCGGAATGAAGACCAGCCGCTTAGTCAGGGTGGAGTCTTTACTTTTGGGAGTAAAAATGCTGCAGAATTTTCGTTTACTGATGGTGCTCAGAACAAAATGAATATTTTTGGCAACACTGACCAAAGATTTAGTGTAATTAAGCCAACATTAGATAGTTCAGAGTCTCAGGAAGAGAAGAGCGGGGAAAATGACAGTGATAGCACCCATGTGGAAGAGGATGAGGATGGGCCTCATTTTGAACCCATTGTGCCTCTTCCTGATAAGGTTGATGTGAAAACTGGTGAGGAGGAGGAAGAAGAGATGTTCTGCAAGAGAGCAAAACTCTTCCGATTTGATTCGAAGACGAAAGAATGGAAAGAGAGGGGCATTGGCAGTATCAAAATCCTGAAACACAAAACCTCTGGGAAAGTTCGTCTGTTGATGAGGAGGGAGCAGGTTCTGAAAATCTGCGCTAATCACTATATCACTGCCGATATGGCCCTTAAACCAAATGCTGGATCTGCCAAATCCTGGGTGTGGTACGCTATGGACTATGCAGATGAAATGCCGAAGACTGAGCAGTTGGCCATTCGTTTTAAAACGGCAGACGAGGCGGCGCTGTTTAAAGTCAAATTTGAGGAGGCTCAAAAGTTCCTCTCAGAATCCCCACAAGGCCAACAGACTGAAAAGAAAAGTGAAACTCCACAGCCTCAGGTTTCATCCAAAGAAGCAGATCTCAAAACCCTGTTTTCCAAGAAGGAGGGTGAATGGGACTGCGACGTGTGCTGTGTAAGAAACGCTCCAACATCTGCGGTATGTGTGGCCTGCAGCACTCCAGCTCCTTCTACAGCAGAGGTGAAGCCTATAGAGGAACCAAAAGGCTCTGGCCCTGTTGCTCTTCCTGCCGAAGTATTTTCTTTTGAACTTTCTAGAGATTCCGCCAGCACTGATGTCAGCTCGAAGGTCTTCATATTTGGATCTCAAACACCAGTATCTTTTAAGTTCGGGTCAAAGGATGCTGCGGTGACGTCTGCTGGCTTTGGAGCTCAGGCTGAGATGAAAACAATTCAGGCTGATGCACCACAGCAAGAGAAAATGTCAGCAGCTCCAGCAGTCCCATTTGGCACTGAATTTGGTGCTCAGATTGTCAAGGAAGAGGGTCAGTGGGACTGTGACTCCTGCCTAGTGAGGAATGATGCCTCAGCAACTGAATGCGTTTCTTGCAAGGCCCACTGCAGCATTGAAAAAAGTAAAGCAGCATCACAAGGTGAACTAGCTGCCAAGCTCTGCAAAAAAGATGGAGAGTGGGATTGTGACACTTGCTTGGTAAGAAACGATGGTTCATCTAGCCATTGTGTTTCATGTCAGAAAGCAAACTCGAATATGAAAAACAAGACATCTGCTGCACCATCAAGTTCCTCTTTTACCCTCAGTTTTGGTAGTTCTAGTAGCCAACCTGCTGTGAAAGGATTTAAAGCCAATTTCAATCTAGGCCCTGCTTTTCAGATTGGTACAAGTAAGGAAAAAGCATCTTCTGAAGGCTTCAAGTTTGAATCCTCCACAACTGAGGCTAAAAAGTCATCAAGCAGTTCCAGTTTTTTATTTTCCATGCCGGCACCTGGACGTAAGTTTGGTATTGCAGAATCTAAGGCAAAACCGTCAGACAGACAGTCAGAAAGTGGATCTGCATCTGACCTCAAAAATATTGCTGAGCTTCACAAAGAGAAAGAAAAAGAGGCAGCCCCGAGTTCCTCAGATCAGTCTGTAGATGCAGATAGTCACAACAATAATCCCCTCAGTACAGGTAAGCCTAAAATCTTTAGTTCCAGTGACCTGGGAAAGTCAAAAGATTTTCAGTTTGGCCTAGAGGATCCCAATTTCAAAAGCTTTCCAGGGGCTGGCGAGCAGCTCTTTACAGGGCTTCATTCCAGCCCCAAGGCCGACACCTTTGGTGATCAAGATGATAAAATGTACAAAACCAAGGAGAATGATGACATTCAGTTTGTGCCTGTTGTGCCACTGCCTGATCCTGTTGAAGCCTCAACAGGAGAGGAGAACAAGGAAAAGGCCAAGACACCTGGGGCAAACCTTGGCACTCAAAGCACCAAGACTGTGGTCTCTCCTCCTAAGACTGACATTGGGCCAGACTCTGTGCAGAAGATCTTTGGAAGCCCTTTACCACCAAATGAATCTCTTGTTACAATTCCCAGTTCAAAAGATGAGGAAACCGCTGTCTCAAGACTAAAAACCTCTGGACCGGCAGTGACCAGCCAGTCATCAGTTGGGACTCCTTTCAGCATACTAACAAGCGGTAAGCTATGCTCTGTGACCCATAGTCATGAATAAAACTGTAACTCTGTTTAGGTCACCTTGCTCCAAACACACCTGTCTGCAGTTTAAGTAGTGCTGAAGATTATGATTAGCTGCTTCTGGTGTGTTTAACCAAGGTTGGAGCTAAGCACATTTCCAGAGTAGGTTTTAGGTAGTTTATTTACTTTTTCATTTACAATGTGCAGGTTATTTTCAAAGATGTATTTCTGTCGTATATAGACTGATTTTAATCCACTCAGTTCTTGACTCCTTTAACAAAATGTCAAAAGCTTTGACACACAAAATGTATTATTTTTTAGATTGTTTTAAGTTTTGATTTTATGCTTTTCAAAAATAATCCTATGGCCTTTTAGACCTGCACGTCAGCCACCCAGTTTAAAGGTATTTCAGGTCACCATTTACTATGGCACCCTTAGCTGTTTGTTTGAAGCTTCAGTAGAATTTATAATAAGGTGCCCCAGTAGATTCAGAGTCCTTCAGGTACTTAGCAGTGAGTGTCTTGTAAAGTGATTTCCCATCTTTAAATTTGACACCAGCAGGTGTTATTACAGGAATTTGCCCTTCCAAGCATTTATATCTCAGCTATATAATTACAAGCATTTTTGGCTCTGCTATATATTGTAGACGTAGCAGCAGTTTTCCAGTATTGTAGTTGGCTGCGACTGTTCTGCTGATGTTTTCCCTAACAAATACAGTTATTTGTACCAACAGACCAACTATTATGACACCTATACAAAGTTCAGTTTTTATGTGGTTACTCTTTACTGTCTTAACCACAGTGTTTCTTAAAGGATTAGTTCACTTCCAGAATGAAAATTTCCTAATAATTTACTGCAAGATGTCATCCAAGATGTTCATGTCTTTCTTTCTTTAGTCGAAAAAAAATTAAGGTTTTTGAGGAAAACATTTCAGGATTTCTCTCCATATAGTGGACTTTAATAGGACCCAAACAGTTGAAGGTTTAAATTGCAGTTTCACTGCAGCTTCAAAGATCTCTACACAATCCCAGCCGACGAATAAGGGTCTTATTTAGAAAAAGGTCTGGGAATTTTCTAGAAAAAAAAAAATATATATATATATTCTTTTAATCACAAATAGTCATCTTGCACTAGCTTCACGTATTTTGTAGTCATAGTTACTTGTGATTAGCTCTTTGTCTGTGTACTTTGGTTCATAAAGGTAGGGTAGAGCGAAATACTCCATCTCATTGTCTCCTCCACCTTCAAAATAATCTGACGTTGTTGTTTTACCTTTTTTTGATAAGTGCTTTTGACTTTCTATCTACATTCGCTTTGTAAACACTGGGTCGGTACATCATGCGTGCATCATTACGCAATACGTGAGGTCAAGCAAGGTCAATGTGTAATGCCATTCCACTTTCAACTTGCTTAGGTTTTTTCCTTTTCATGGTTTTATCCATTCAGTAGCATATGAAAGCAATTACAGTTCTGCTCATAAACATAGCACAATATATCATAAAAAATGTAGCGGGATATTAGCTCCGCAATCTCAGTTTTTGTGATTGGCCATAATACCTGCAGACTGCAGCCCTACAGGGTTAGTCTACATGTCTAAATTGCACATGTCTAAATTCACACCAGACGCGAATGAAGCGTTTAGGGCGAGTGATTTACATGTTAAGTCAATGCAAAGACGTGAATAGACGTCCTGTAGCGTGATTTGCTCAAATTGAGTGTTTCGGGCGTTTGACGTGCGTAACGCGTTCAGAAAGTTGAAAGTTGAAAAAGTTGAAAAATCAGAACTTTGGTGAATATTCACACCGCGATAACCAATCAGGAGCTTGTTCTAGTAGTTTCGCAACGAGACTGGAGTCGCCTGGCAGAAGCCCCTCCCATGTCGCGAATTTGCGTCTGTTGCGAAGTGAATTTCATGCGCGAATGAAGCAAGTAAACTCAAAATGTTTAAGCGTCCAACTACGCGCAAATAGCGCGTCTGGTGTGAACACACAGTTAGAACCTCCCTCTGGAGGATGTGGCTTTTGCAGAGCGTTACGTTTCCAGTGGAAAGGGCACGCTTTCCCATTGTTATCCAAGTTTTGCTGAGTGATGCCTTCCTGGCATGTGCCCTGCCATATTCTAATAAGGGGTTTAGGAGACTTGCGCAGGGCACTGGAGGGAGGCATCACCAGTGGGGCTTTGGTAGGGACTCCCAATTCGCCGGTCACTGACGAAGTGACTCAGAGCTGTGTGTTGTGATGAGCAACATGTATAGACGGAGATGCTTATGTTTGCAGTCACTCTGGAGAGGGCGCAGTGGCCAACTGCCAGCGAGGAGCAGAGAGCCAGCAGTGACTCAAAAGCAGAGGCCGAGAAACTGGACGACATCAACACTGAGCTGCAGGAGGCACAGGTGATGTGTGTTTCTGTTCTTCACAGCGCTGTGAGTTCGGTCTGTACGACAGCACCAGTTCTTCATGTCATGCCCTGGATACACAGGTGAAGCCCAAGCCTTCCCATGATACAGCAGCTGTTGACACAAGCGACGACGAAGCAGAAGAGCGTCAGACAGACATGCTGGTAGCTGACGGCAGCCGTCGCATCGACCTCTTCACCGAGAGAAGCAGTGAGAGTGACTCCAGCACATCCACGGGTGAGCGTGAGTTAAACCTTAAGAAGCGTCCCTCAAAGCAGTGTTATTCCTTATGTTAACTCCAGGAATTACAAATCATGTGAAATATTTACTGAATAAATGCACTTCCATGAATCCATGAATCCATGTTTGGATTCATTACAGTTCATCACTGAGAAGGTTTGATGGCAGGTTTAGTAGCAATAAACAGCCTCGTGAAAGAAAACACACTGACTGTTTGATAGGGGTCTGAATTGGCACTGTTTTCACAATTCGATTACAATTCGATTCAAATAACAGTGCATCATGATTATATAAAATTTATTTTGTGCATTTTTATTAAATTATATAAGCAGGCTACTTTTAAAATAATCAAAACATTTGTTCAGAATGAAAGTGAATATACATATATATTGATTGTTACTGATGAGATCATAGTGGCAGCTTTAATAAGCTGCATTCACACCAATGCACAGAGCTATTTCGACATACAGTATCAGGTGTTTTGTCAATGTGTTTATATTATTTCGTTGTCATAAAAGTATTTGGAGATGCAAGTACATTTCATTTGGGCTCGCTCAAGTAACCATTCAGGGCTTTATAAGTAATTAGCAAGATTTTAAAATGTATGCAATGTTTAATATGGAGCCAGTGCAGAGTTGACAGAACTGGGCTAATATCATACTTCCTGGTTCCAGGAAGAACTCTAGCTGCTGCATTTTGTACCAGATGGAGTTTGTTTATTAAGCGGGCAAAGCATCCACCCAATAAAGCATTACAATAATCTAATCTTGAGGTCATGAATGCCTGAATTAACATTTCCGCATTTTACGTTGAGAGCATGTGTCATAATTCAGATATATTTTTAAGATGAAAAATGCAGTTTTACAAATGCTAGAAACATGGTATTGAATAATATCATGTATTGAATAGAGATGAAAAGTAAGCAGATCTAGCAGTGTTTAGAGCTTTTCTGTAAGTAGAATTACTTTCCCTCCATGCAATATGAAATACCTCTAGTTTTGTTTTCTACCAGCCGCACTCCGCTCTTTAAGCACAAGTGTGCTCATTATACCACAGTGTTGAACTGTTTTCCTTAATCTTCTTTAGGCGTAAGGAGAAACTGTATCTAAACTGCTAGAAAAAGAGAGTGTTTATAGTTTCTATTACAACATCAAGTTGTGAATTGAGACAAGTCAGGAACATTATTTGCAACACACTCTTTTGTGGTAAAAGTGATGTGTAATAAATTTTGCTTTCGCCAACCTAGGGACGCCAATTAAGGTAGTGAATTTAACTTTCGCCAACCTAGGGAGGTGAAATAGGGTAGTGATGGGTACTCATGTCACAGCTGACGTTATGATTCTTGGATCTCTAACTTGAAGAACCTCTTCTGTATTATCAACACAAGGAAGACACAAGTTGTAATAAAATAAATTTTATTAACAAAAGGTAGACAAGAGTAATCAACAACTACTAAATGAATACCATGAATGAGAAAGGAATAAAGTGCATAAGATGCATAAAATGCAAGTGGATTATGTTGGGTGTTGCTATGTCAGAGCTACGTTATCTAGAAAGATAAACTGTTGCTACTCTGAAACAAATAATGTGAAGAACCTTATTATGCATCAAACAAATACATGTAAGATTTGTTAACAACTGCCGTCAGCTATATAATATCTAATGTAAATTAGAAAATCATATACTGATAATATACAACAATGCCAAGGTCTCTGGAAGAGGTTTGGAAGTGATATTTACGTTCTCTGTGGTTGATGAGCAGTCCGGTGGCGGCGACTTCTTCCACTGGTTGCGCTGGTGGCAGTACAGTGGGGAGAGGAGCAGGAATCCGTTTCGACAGCCTTGAAGATGAAGCGCTGTAGGGTGCTGATCTCCTGGAGCACCAAGGGTCCTAAGATCTGGAACACGCAGATGTGGCCCTGGAGTAGGTGCTGAAGGTCCTTAGCTTGGAACACGCAAGCAAAAGTACCTGAAGTGAAGGTTTGCTCGCCGGAGCTTAACCTTGTTGCAGATGTCTGTGTCTTCTGTCTCTCTGGGTCTAGCCAGAACTTAGACTCAGAACTTGGTCAATCCGCTTTGTCTCTCTAGGATGGAGACTTAGGACGCTGCATCTGTTGTTGTCTCGCTGGACGAAGACTCTGAACGTAGATTATCTCTTTCCTCTCAGGCTGGAGGCTCAGAACGTGGTCGTATCTGTTGCTGCCTTAAAAGCTGGAGACTTGGACTTGGTATCTGTTGTCTGTCTGAACGGGAGACTCAGAACTTTGGTGTTTCTGCTATTGTCTCACCGGATGGGAGACTCAGAACGGAGGTTGATCTGTTACAGTCTTTCCCTTTACAGGCGGCAGAATCAGAACGTGTGTTTCCTCGACAGGCCGCAGACTCAGATCGGGGGTTTGTTCTGTTGGTGTCTTTTTCTTCACAGGACTCAGACTTAGAACTGTCTTGCTCTGTTGCAGTCTCTTTCCTTGACAGACTGAGACTCAGAACTTGGAGTGTCTTTTGGAAGGGTACCTTTATTCCTTCCGATGAGGAGGAGATTGCAATTTGGCGCTTCTCCAGTTCTGTGCTGTGATTGGCTGCTTCCATCAGAGTAGGGGGACACGGGGTGGCCCACCCTTCTTTCCTCCTGTGGAATTTATTTGCATAGTCCAAACACAAAGCTAGAAAAGTGTCACTAAAGTTATACCGGTGCAATTCTTACTTCTCAAACCATAACCAGAATGCATTTGGCAATGATACGAACACATTAAGTCCAAACATGATGGGAAAAGATTGAATTGTCATGCATGCATTCATTTGTCCATTAACAGCTGAGTTTGTGTAAGATGTTGCACTACACGTTGCTGTCCCAAGGAATACTTATTTCTCTGAATAAGTATAAGATGTGTGTGTTGTAGTGTGCATCAGATTTAAGGTTTGAAAACAGTTATGAATGGATTTGGATGGATCTCCATGATCTGTCTTAGTTTCACCCACTGCTTCTGCATCTGGAGGTCTTGAGGAATTTTTATGGTTGGTCACAGGCCAAACCATTAGGAATCAGTCTCAAGGTGGGTGAAGGGCACAAACTACATTTTGACCAATAGGAAGTTCTGTCCTTCCTAGGCTTTGTACCAAAGGTGGTCTTCTTGCACTCTAAGAGATGTCTGGCTGTTGTCCTGGTATCTTTATCTGATGGTGTTGGACAGTTTGCTTATGTTAGTTCACCAAGATCCAATCAAAATGTAGCAAACCTCTGTCCACTATGGTGGTCAGGGAGGGGCCCCCTTGCCATAAACTGGGCCCTGGAATGTGCTGTCCACTACAGATGGTTCTGCCATATTTGTAACAAGGAGTTGAATTTCTCTATTATCTAACGCCAGTAGAGTTGAGAATGTCTGTGAATGCTAATCCCAATGCATCTTTTTTATTATCAGCATTGATATTAAAATCTAATTGACCACATGCAAGGAGTGTTCTTTAGAACTTCTGCATTATGATAAGCCAGCTTGTAAACTTCTGGTGAAGCTCATTTTATATGTGCTATATATATGTAGAGACTCTTGAGACTCTCCTGCCTCGTTCTTATCAGAAACTGAGAAAAAATAAATAATTGCAACGCAATAAATAATGATAGTGGCATTAACATAAATAATGATAGTGGCATTTCATGTTATTTAAAAACATATAATTTTACATGGCGAGTCAATGTGACTAATGTGGTTTACACCCCAGTGACTTTGAAAGTGTTGCATTTTGTTAGTCGTACAGCTGTAAAACTACATGAGAGTGAGTAGATGTGGCAGTTTTCATGTCGGGATGAACTATCTATTTAGCGGTTGCTGTTGCATTAGTTATTCGAGTTTCTGTTTGTTTATTGCTTTGTTTCCTCTCTGTCAGAGCAGAACACTGCCCACAATCAGATCAGAGCCAGTAACAGAGGAATACAGTATATCACATATTAACATCAGATTATCCTGTCATGCAGCACTAATGAGCTCTGTGACGTTTGGTCAGAGATGTCCAGTTTCATCTCTCATCACTGCACATGTGCTCTTCTGTCATGTTCGGTGTTTCATCAGAGCTGTGTGTTGTGATGAGCAGCATGTATAGATGGGGATGCTTGTGTTTGCAGACTCAGAGGTCACTCTGGAGAGGGAAAAGCAGCCGACTGCAAACAAGGAGCAGAGAGCCAGCAGTGACTCAAAAGCAGATGCAGAAAAACTGGACAAATTCAACACTGAGTTCCCTAAACTGCAGCAGGCACAGGTGACGTGTGTTTTTGTTCTTCACAGCGCTGTGAGTTCGTTCTGCAGCACAGCACCAGTTCTTCATGTCTTGCTCTGGATACACAGGTGAAGCCCAAGCCTTCCCATGATGCAGCAGCTGTTGACACAAGCAACGTCGGAGCAGAAGAGCATCAGACAGACATGCTGGTAGCTGACGGCAGCCGTCGCATCGACCTCTTCACCGAGAGAAGCAGTGAGAGTGACTCCAGCACATCCACGGGTGAGCGTGAGTTAAACCTTAAAGGGGTCATTGGATGCCCCTTTTCCACAAGTTGATATGATTCTTTAGGGTCTTAATGAAAAGTCTATAATATACTTATATAATTCTTAATGGTTGTGTAAAACAAACCCCTTTTTACCTTGCCAAAATCAGCTCTGCAAAAATCTCATTCTGGTTGAGGTTGCTTTAAATGCAAATGAGCTCTGCTTGCCCCGCCCCACTCTTCTCTCTGTGGAGTGACGAGCCTGTTTACTTTAGCCGCATTTAGCCGCTAAACTTGCTAACTAGCACTTTATTAGGAAAGGCGATCGCAAAGATTCACAAAAACCCTTGTACTCACTTCTGCTGTAAGTGAAGCTGGATCATGAATGATTTGCACGAACATAGATGGATATATGTAGATCGGGAGGTGCATTCCCTTCACAAACAAATGTAATTCACTGCATCTTCAGCGGCTCAGATGTCGGGAGTAAATGACGACCACTACGTTCATTATTACATCCAGTAACACAACACCTCAATCGCTCAATCAGAGATATTCTTGTCTAACTTACATCCCTGCTCCGGCACTGAAACAAAAGAGGTTGGACTGTTACAGCTGATCTGAGGTAAGTCGCTCATGTCAATCAACTATTGTGGGAGCGGCCTCTGTGGGTGTGACGGCACAATGACAGGCATCTGAGAATGGCTTGATTTTAAAATGGGGATATTATTATTGCATGGATTTTTATGATTATAGGGTAGATTTGTACATAGACTGCCAACACACGTTAATGTTCAAACAACATGTAAAAGTGAAGTTAGCATCCAGTGACCTCTTTAAGAAGCTTCCCTCAAAGCAGACTGATTCCTCATGTTAACTCCAGTAATTACAAATCATGTGAAATATTTACGTTGTGGTTGCTGAATAAATGCACTTACGCATTATCTGTGCTATGAAATCCATGTTTGGATTCATTACAGTTCATCACTGAGAGGGTTTGATGGCAGGTTTAGTAGCAGTAAACAGCACAAGCAGCCTCGTGAAAGAAAACACACTGGCTGTATGATAGGGTTGTGAATTGGCTCTGGCTCACCATTCAGTTTGATGTGATTATAATGTCAGCGATTTGATTCGATATCACAATGCATCACAACATCAAATTTATTTTGTGCATTTTTATAAAATTATATAAGATACTTTTCAAAATAATTACAAATTAATAAATCAAAACAATTGTTAAGAATTAAACCAAGTATTATAGCTTAAAAAATACAAGTAAATATAAAGTAATAAACAGGGTAAAAGACAATTACAAGTGATAAACAAAAAGTACTTTCATAGTCTGAGAATGCTTTAAGTATCTGAAAGTTTACAGACAATCATAATTATGGGTTTTTCTTTTTTTTTCTCAGCATTATTGCTGTGTTATTATTACTGATGAGATCATAGATAGTGCCAGCTTTAATAAGCTGCATTCACACTAATGCACAGAGCTATTTCGACATGTCAGATGTTTTGTCTGTTCTGAAAACATAACTGACATAAATTTCATATTATAAAAGCATTCCAAATGGTATAAATGAAAGCATATCTAAGTAAAAGACTGAAATAACAGTGGGTGGACACACACTGTCAAGCAGTGTGCACGTGTCTCACAGCACATATTCTGTGCAATAAAGCTTACCGTGATTGTCTGTAGCGCAAACAAGTGCCATATGTGGGAAAAAGCCAAGCTCAGAATCAGTTATTCTAAGCATGTTTTTTTCCTTCACTAAGCTTGTTTTTTTCATAAATGTGCACAGATCTCAGATTTAAGAATCTTTATTTTTAATACTCACGTGACAAGCATGTATCTGAATGATGCCACTGTAAAGAAAATGTATTGATTTAAGAGAAAAGCTCTGATTTAAACTCTTGAAATCTGGCACCTGCAACCATGAAAGCTTGAAGAGGCTTCTTACCAAAGCATGATAATGGCAATTTCTAATAATAATAAAAAAATGTTTTCAGGATAAATAGTCAGCGGTCAAATGTTGTGACTATATTTGTTAATTAATGAGAGAAGCAGAAATTAATCACGCAGCCCTATATTTTAATCACGAGCAGATGATTTTCATGCTGTCAAGAGGAGCAATGTGAAGATGACAGTTTAGTCACTGACGTTAATTACAGACTCATAAACAGCAATAAATGGTTTTGCAGCAAAGTGTCTTCCAATAGTGTCTGTGCAATCAGTCAAAGGTTTCCAACTAAGCAAGACAAAGGTGACCAAAACTTCATCGGTGACAGAAATGGAGAGAAAAAAATCCTTAAGAGAGACCAGGCTTGGTTGAGGCTTGACCAGCATAGCTGGTTTAATCCTAGGCTGCCACACAGGTCAGATTGGGCAGATTGGGCCATCTGGTCTTGTCCTGATGGCCATCTAGTTGACGGAGTCTTCGCAGGGGATCTGTCTCTGGGACTCATGTAGTTGACGTGGTCTCCGCTGACATTTAGGGCTGCAGAAGTCGTCTCTAGATGCTGATCCACCATCTGATCTGGGTACAAACTGGATCTGGGTGGCTACGGTGACCTTGAATGAAACAGACTAATATTAGCGCAGATGCCATACTTCTTACGGTGTAGTGAGTACATTGGGTGTTTAATTAATGCAACCTAATAATCCGTTAATGGATTTCTGCATTTGACATTGAGAGCATAGGTTGTAATTTAGACATATTTTTAGGATGGAAAAATGTGGTTTTACAAATGCTAGAAACATGGTATTGAATAAATGCCTGGGGTTGTGTTTATTTTCTTCTAAAAGAGATGAAAATTAAGCAGATCTAACAGTGTTTAGAGCTTTTCTGTAAGTACTTCCCTCAATGCAATATTAAATACCTTTAATTTTGATTTCCACTCCTTGGGCTGTTATCTTTAAGCGTGAGTGTCCTCATTATGTTATAATGTTGGACTGTTTTCTTTAAACTTCTTGCTAGAAAAGAGAGAGTTTCTGTTACAACATCAAGGTTTTCTGGGCTATTTTCTGAGGAATTGAGACAAGTGAGGAAGACTATATGCAAAGCACCCTTTTGTGGTAGAAGTGATGGTTCTACCATATTTGTAACAAGGAGTTGAATTTTCAGCCCTGACACTTTTTCTAACCCCAGTAGAGTTGGGAATGTCCGTAAATGCTGATCCCAATACATTTTTTTTCATTAGCAACATGGATATTAAAATCACCAACAATTAGGACTATATCTGCGGTCAGCATTAACTCTGCACTTTCTGAGATTTGCGTTCGAAGCCAGAGCTTATCAGTTCTCTAGTTCAGTTTGGCGTTAGCTCCAAGAACCTTTACAAAGTGTAACAGAGTGGAATACGCATCCTGAATAATCTGGACAATTGGCTTGTTGTAGCCCAGTTACGGTACGTGCTGGAAAAACACAAGTGTCAGCTTCTAGAGCAGGGATCGGCAAGTAAATTTTGCCATTAGATGGTGGGACAGAACATAGTCAAAGGATAATTTAAGAAATTAACTGATGAAAAATGCAACTAGAATTGACTGTGACAGACTGGTATAGTGTCTTTTGTAACTGTTAGTGAGCAGTTACTCCAAGGTATGTTTGTGAAAACATCTAAATGGTTAATTATAGATATAGTAAGACAGAAACTCACCTGTTCCCCACTCAAGGTGGTCTGCTGTATTCCCTAAAAAGGTAAATGGGTGTTTGGGGTCTCAGGAGACTAGTGTAAATGGACCGACAGTGCCATTTGCTGTTTTTTGGAAAAGGATGTTGCCCAGTTGTATTTATGAGAAAATCTGCCTGCACACATATGTGAGAAAATCAAGGCAAGTTTTCCCATTAAAAGGCAACTGAGTCTCACAGTTGTAACAAACAATACATATATTTGTCCATACCTCTGCATTTTCTCTCAGACAGAGTTTTGTATTTGCGAACCACTTTGCATTTGTTTGAAAGTTGCGTTTTTTCTTTGCAAAGCAGATTGTGTTTATTTGCAAAACACTGGATTAGTTTGATGAATATTGGCAGAATATTCACTCCATACAGGTCTGATAAGTGTAAGTGATGAATGAAAGCTGCAGATGCTTCATCACACTGTTTGATAGAGAGCATGAGTGTTTGCATGTGTATGTCTGTAAAGTTACTGATTTAATGTTGGATGTGAAACGTGTGTTGACCAATGAAATTCTGTAGAACCGCATTAAAGTGAGTAGATGATGGCAGTTTTCATGTTGGGATGAAATATCCATTTAACAGTTGTTGCAATAGTTAATTTAGTTTTTGTTTGTTTATTGTTCAGTATCCTCTCCATCAGAGCAGAACACTGCCCACAATCAGATCAGAGCCAGTAACAGAGGAATACAGTATATCACATATTAACATAAGATTATCCTGTCATGCAGCACTAACGAGCTCTGTGATGTTTGGTCAGAGATGTCCAGTTTCATTTCTCATCACTGCACACGTGCTCTTCTGTCATGTTCAGCATTTCATCAGAGATGTGTGTTGTGATGAGCAGCATGTATAGATGGGGATGCTTGTGTTTGCAGACTCAGAGGTCACTCTGGAGAGGAAGAAACGGCCGACTGCAAACAAGGAGCAGAGAGCCAGTAGTGACTCAAAAGTGGAGGCTGAGGAACCGGACGACTTCAACACTGAGTTCCAAAAACCGCAGGAGGCACAGGTGACGTGTGTTTCTGTTCTTCACAGCGCTGTGAGTTTGGTCTGCAGCACAGCACCAGTTCTTCATGTCTTGCTCTGGATACACAGGTGAAGCCCAAGCCTTCCCATGATGAAGCAGCTGTTGACATGAGTGACGGCAGAGCAGAAGAGCATCAGACAAACACGCAGGTTGCTGGCGGCAGCCTTCCCATCGACCTCTCCACCGAGAGAAGCAGTGGAAGTGACTCCAGCACAGCCACGGGTGAGCAAGAGTTAAACCTTAAGAAGCGTCCCTCAAAACAGTCTTATGTGAACTTCAGTAATTACAAAACATGAAATATTTACTTTGTGGTTGCTTACCACAAACAGTGTTGGGAAGGTTACTTTGGAAATGTAATAGGTTACAGATTACAAGTTACTTGATTTAAAATGTAATAAGTAGTGTAACTTTTCAATTACTTTATTAATGTAATGTAACTTATTAAATTTGATTACTTTTTGATTACTTTTCTAAATTTCTAATATTTTCAACTGTTAATCATCTTGAAACATTTAAACCAGGCAGAGTGAACCTTACAGTAGCACTCAACACTGATTACTGTCAGACCTTCAAAATCCTTTCAAAACACTTGAATTAAGATTATAATAAGTAAGGGAAAACACACATCTTTATTTTGCGATAACAACTGGCTACATTATCAACAACATTATCCCACTTATTACACAGCTGCTTGATAGATTATTTAGATGTGTAACGCCAAGCCAGCAGAGGGAGCCTTCACCCCAGTACTGCCTGCATGCTCCCTCTGCTGCTTCTACTGTCACTTCCTGTTTGGCAGTATATAAGGACTCACCATGTGCTCACACGTCGCGAAGTATTGCCAGTTTCACCTGCCTTACCAAGCGTTTATTATTACTCTGTTGGATTACCTGTTGCGACCTTGCTTTGTTTATGGACTCTTGATTTCACGGATTACCCCTGTTGGATTGTTTGCACGTTTGGACTGTTTTCAAGGTTTGACCCTTTTCTGCCCTTTGACTATCGCTCCCTGGATTTCCCTATTGTTACGGTTGCTTTCATGGACTGTCTGCTTGGTATTTGACCCACTGCCTGTTTAAACTCTCTGCTGTTTGGATTACGTTTACGTTTTGGACTGCTTCTCTGGTTATTGACCCTTTGCCTGTTTCATCGTGTATGTTTGCTGTTGTTTATAATAAACTTCTGCAATTGGATTCTACACCGCCTCAGCGTCCTCACGTTACAGAATACTTCGCCTCCCCTGAAGCCAGCAGAAGTTACAGCGCACACACAACCAGAATCATGAACCCAGCAGTATCCCGTCTCATCTGCCTTCGTCAAGGCGACCGGTCCATAGAGGAGTATGTCGAGGATTTTTGTGGACTGTGTTATCAAGTAGATTTTAATGATGTGGCACTTAAGGACTTTTTTCGTTTTGGTTTGAACGAGCCCATTAGTTCACGTCTGCCAGGGGGAAAAATTTGTTGGTCACTGGAGGAATATATCGATCATGCTCTGTTCCTAAGCGGATCACCATACACTGTTGGGATTGTGGACGAGGGACCCCGCAATCCCGCAGTAACCACCACACCACAGCCTGTGCACGTCATGCCTGCCAAGCCAAAGCCTGTTCAAGCCACATCCACCCAAAGCCAAAGCCTGCTCATGCCATGCCATGCCTGCTCTCAGGGCCTGCTCACGCCATGCCTGCCGCTCCAGGGCTTGCTCACGCCATGCCTGCCGCTCCAGGGCCTGCTCACGCCACGCCAGAGTCTGCACGCAAGATGGCCGCCGCCACGCCAGAGTCTGCACGCAAGATGGCCGCCGCCACGCCAGAGTCTGCACGCAAGATGGCCGCCGCCACGCCAGAGTCTGCACGCAAGATGGCCGCCGCCACGCCAGAGTCTGCACGCAAGATTGCCGCCGCCACGCCAGAGTCTGCACGCAAGATGGCCGCCGCCACACCAGAGTCTGCACGCAAGATGGCCGCCATCCCCAAACCTGTTCACAAGATGGCTGCCATTCCAGAGCCAGTCCACAAAATGGCCGCCATCCCAGAGCCAGTCCACAAAAAGGCCGCCATCCCCAAACCTGTTCACAAGATGGCCACCATTCCAGAGCCACTCCACAAAATAATCGCTGTTTCCAAGCCATGCCTCATGATGGCCCATGTACTGGACTCACCCCTATTGGCTGTATGGGCAGCTAAAATGGCAGCTACTGTTCCTGTGCCAAGTCAAGCTACAGAACCAAGCCAAGCTACAGAACCAAATCAAGCTACAGTTGCAGCTCCAGGGTCAAGTCAAGCAACAGAGTCAAGTCAAGCAACAGAGTCAAGTCAAGCAACAGAGTCAAGTCAAGCAACAGAGTCAAGTCAAGCCAAAGCTACTGTTCTCCATGAATCAAGCCAAGTTACAGCTGTTGTTCCCCATGAATCAAGCCAAGTCACAGCCGCCGTTGTTCCCCATGAGTCAAGCCAAGATACAGCTGTTCTCTACAAGCTGTTCTCTGTTCCCTACGAGTCAAGCCAAGATACAGCTGTTCCCCTACGAGTCAAGCCAAGTCACAGCTGTTCCCCACGAGTCAAGCCAAGTCAAGTCAAGTCAGCTGTTCCCCACGAGTCAAGCCAAGTCACAGCTGTTCCCCACGAGTCAAGCCAAGTCACAGCTGTTCCCCACGAGTCAAGCCAAGTCACAGCTGTTCCCCACGAGTCAAGCCAAGTCACAGCTGTTCCCCACGAGTCAAGCCAAGTCACAGCTGTTCCCCAGTCAAGCCAAGTCACAGCTGTTCCCCAAGCCAAGCCAAGTCACAGCTGTTCCCCACGAGTCAAGCCAAGTCACAGCTGTTCCCCACGAGTCAAGCCAAGTCACAGTGTTCCCCACGAGTCAAGCCAAGTCACAGCTGTTCCCCACGAAGCCATGTTGTTCCTGAGCCAAGCCATGTTGTTCCTGAGTCAAGCCATGTTGTTCCTGAGTCAAGCCAGGTTACAGCAGATCTTCACAAGCCAAGTCAAATTGCTGCTGTCTTCCCTGAGCTAAGCCACGCCACGGTTGTTCTTCATGAGCCAAGTCAAGTTGCTGCTATTGTCCCTGAGCTAAGTCAAGTCACAGTTGACCTTCACAAGCCAAGTCAAGTCACAGCTGGACTGCACGAGCCAGGTCAAGTCACCGCTGTTCTTCCCAAGTCAAGTCCGGCCACGGCAGGCCTCCCTGAGTCAAGTCCGGCCACGGCAGGCCTCCCTGAGTCAAGTCCGGCCACGGCAGGCCTCCCTAACTCAAGGCAAAAAGCTATTATCCTACCAAATCCTCATCTGGTCCCCTATAACATTTCTAACCCAAGCCACGCAGAGCCCACGCTCCCAAGCCACGCAGAGCCCACGCTCCCAAGCCACGCAGAACCCACGCTCCCAAGCCACGCAGAGCCCACATTCACAAGCCACAAGCCCATAACATCAGCACCCACAAGGTCAACAGACACCCCACTAGCTGCTGTGCTGCCTGTAATGGCCGTAGCCATCCTCAGTATGTGGGCAGCATACTGTGCTCCAGAGGCCTCTTCTGTCCAAAAGTCTGCTCCCGAGGCCTCACCGGTCCACGAGTCTGCCCCGGAGGCCTCGCCTGTCTACGAAACCGCTCCAGAAGCTTCGTCTGTCTACGAGACCACTTCAGAAGCTTCGTCTATCCACGAGTCTGCTCTAGAGGCCTCACCTGTCCACAAGTCTGCGCCAGAGGCCTCGTCTGTCCACGAGTCTACGTCAGAGGCCTCCTCTGTTAAGGACTCTGCGCCTATGCCCCCAGAAGTGGCAGCTCCGGCTGCAGAATCTCCTCAAGGGGCGGCGTTTCCCCACGGACTCTCTGCCTGTCCAGTCACGGCCATGAAGGCCATTTATAATTGCCCTGCCACACCTGCCCAAGCATCTGCGCCCATGCCCCCAGAGGTGTCAGCGCAAGCTGTAGATCCTCCTATGGGGGCGGCGTCCTATCATGAACTCTCTGCCCGCCATGTCGCTATCAAGAAGGCCAAAGAAATCATTCATTTGCACACCGCTCTGCCTGCCCTGCAATGGCTCCCTGCTACGCCTGCTCTGCCTGCCTCGCCATGGCTTCCTGCTCTGCCTGCTCTACCTGCCTCGCTATGGCCCCCTGTTCTGTCTGCTCTGCCTGCCTCACCACGGCTCCCTGCTCTGCCTGCTCTGCCTGCCTCGCTATGGCCTCCTGTTCTGTCTGCTCTGCCTGCCCCACCATGGTTCCCTACTCTGCCATTGTGCCACGGCCCTGGCCTTCCAGTACTTCATGGTCTGCTACTGCTTCACGGCCCAGGACCTCCAGTGTTCCACTGTCTGTCATTGCTCTGCGGCCCAGGCACGTCAGTATTTCACGGTCTGCTGTCGCTCCACGGCCCAGGTCCTCCAGGTTTCTACTGTCTGCCACAGCACCGCGGCCCAGGACCTCCAGGGTTCTACTGTCTGCCACAGCCCCACGGCCCAGGTCCTCCAGTGCTTCACTGTCTGCCACGGCACCACGGCCCAGGACCTCCAGGGTTCTACTGTCTGCCACAGCCCCACGGCCCAGGTCCTCCAGTGCTTCACTGTCTGCCACTGCTCCATGGTCCAGGTCCTCCAGTGCTTCACTGTCTGCCACTGCTCCATGGCCCAGGTCCTCCTGTGCTTCACTGTCTGCCACTACTCCATGGTCCAGGTCCTCCAGTGCTTCACTGTCTGTCCCTGCTCCACGATCTAGGCCCACCTGCTCTACATGGACCTGGCCCTCCATCCCACCCCCTGTTTTGCCTCTGTTCCCCCACCCACCTGGACTGTTGTTTGAGCGCCAGGAGTCGCTCCTAGGGGGATTCTGTAACGCCAAGCCAGCAGAGGGAGCCTTCACCCCAGTACTGCCTGCATGCTCCCTCTGCTGCTTCTACTGTCACTTCCTGTTTGGCAGTATATAAGGACTCACCATGTGCTCACACGTCGCGAAGTATTGCCAGTTTCACCTGCCTTACCAAGCGTTTATTATTACTCTGTTGGATTACCTGTTGCGACCTTGCTTTGTTTATGGACTCTTGATTTCACGGATTACCCCTGTTGGATTGTTTGCACGTTTGGACTGTTTTCAAGGTTTGACCCTTTTCTGCCCTTTGACTATCGCTCCCTGGATTTCCCTATTGTTACGGTTGCTTTCATGGACTGTCTGCTTGGTATTTGACCCACTGCCTGTTTAAACTCTCTGCTGTTTGGATTACGTTTACGTTTTGGACTGCTTCTCTGGTTATTGACCCTTTGCCTGTTTCATCGTGTATGTTTGCTGTTGTTTATAATAAACTTCTGCAATTGGATTCTACACCGCCTCAGCGTCCTCACGTTACAAGATGTTTCATGGCAAAAATTATTAGACACGAAACACTGATCTGAGTTGAAATATTTGAACGCAAAGCTTCCATGAAGAAATCAGTTGCTAGCAAACGGCAAGTTCAAACTAGACATTTTAGGGACACAGTGCAGTCACACCAGTTTTCTTACGCAACATTTCACCGCATAAATAATTAAGTAATAGTACTAGTTTGTTAGTTATCTTATAATCCATTACAATGTACAAAAAAAAAATGGCAGCAGCTGCGTTTGTATGAAACAATAGAGCGAGTCCACAATACCACAATGACAGAATTAAGAAATTGTGCACATAATATTTAATTAAGCTTTAATATTTTATTAACTAATGTGACGAGTCGGCTGCCTCCCCCCTAATTGTCAGCTTCACCCCGTCGGTAATCGCCGCCCTTCACCAGGCTCCCGACGGGAGTGGGCGTGTGGGAGGAGGAGGGGCGCTGAAACATCCAGGTCTGGCGGCGTGTGATGAGGCACACCTGATGTGAATGAGATTCCCTTCACGTCGAGGACACCAGATCCCCCGTTTATTTTGGACACTTTTTTCCCCCTTTTTTGGACACTTTCTGTTTATTGTTTAATAAAAGCCTGACGTCACGCCCACTGGGTCTGTCGCTTTGCTCCCACCCGTGACACTAACCAAACGCAAAGCTTCCTCCAAGAAAAACTATCAAGAATATAGCACTGACTTAAGTTGCCCCGAATGAGTCTGAGCTGTGTAATCATTTAATTTAAAGCACAGCCACCACAAATTCAGACTTTTTTTTTTTTTTTTTTTTACTTTTTTTGGGGGGCTTTTTATGCCTTTTATTATGATAGGACAGTAGAGAGATGATAGGAAAGAGATGGGAGGAGAGAGGGGAGCGGGATCGGCAAAGGACCTCGAGACGGGAATCGAACTCGGGTCACTCGTTATATGTCATAACAAGATCATAACATAAATAACATCATAACAGGAAATAGTTTAATAGCTATGATACTAGGTTTGAAATCAAATGTTTGCATAGTTATGACAGGAAACACTAACATCTAACAATGCCTTGGAAAAAAACAATCTTAAAAAATAAAGTTTATGCATAAACCCAAATAGGAAATAAAACAGTTATCGAATAAGCATGAGTCCTATTGTGTGTCCTAAACTCCTGAAACATTGGTGTCTCATTTTAGAGCAGTCAATGCAATTCATGAAAGAAGTCAATTAAATCTGTAAGTGGGGGTGGGTGTGTGAAAAAATTCAGATGTAACCCCCTTTGTAATCACTGGCAGTTTTCAAAAGTAACTGTAATTTAATTACACATTTTTCTCAGTAAATGTAACTAATTACAGTTACATTTATTTTGTAAATAAGTTACGTAATTCCGTTACATGTAATTAGTTACTTCCCAACACTGACCACAAAGTACTTCCACATTCTCTGTGCTGCAAGATCCATGTTTGGATTCATTACAGTTCATCACTGAGAGGGTTTGATGGCAGGTTTAGTAGCAGTAAACAGCACAAGCAGCCTCGTGAAAGAAAACACACTGGCTGTATGACATGTATTTGAGCAGAAATCTCAAAAGAGATTACAGTCCAACTTGCATGTTTGTCATGTTTTCAGCGAATGGTTGCCAGCTTTGGAAGATTAAGTAAACCACTGTACAGAAAATGTATTGATTTAGGAGGAAAGCTCTGACTAAAATATGGCACCTGCAACCACGAAAGTTTGCAGAGGCTTTTTACCAAAGCATGATAATGGCACACTTCAAATGGCACACTTCGAATCACACAGCCCTACATTTTAAGCACAAGCAGATTATTTTCATGCTGTTAAGAGGAGCAATGTGAAGATGACAATTTAGTACAGACATATAAACAGGAATAAATGGTTTTGCAACAAAGCTCATCTGACTGTAGTAGCACTATAGTAGGTCACTATAGTATAATGACCTCTTGTTCTTACTGCATAAAGACACTTATCTTGGATTGTAAGGGTTCTCTGTTATGTTTTACACAGGTCAGTGTTGAACGTGTTGTTGTGTTACCATTGAGCATTAAAGGAGAAGTCCACTTCCAGAACAACAATTTACAAATAATTTACTCACCCCCTTGTCATCCAAGATGCTCATGTGTTTCTGTCTTCAGTTGTAAAGAAATTATGGTTTTTGAGGAAAACATTTCAGGATTTTTCTTCATATAATGGACTTTATTGGTGCCCCAATTTTGAACTTCCAAAATGTAGTTTAAATGCAGCTTCAAAGGCTCTAAACGATCACAGCTGAGGAAGAAGGGTAAGCACAAAAGCTCATGTAGCACAGGCTCTGGGATGCATGTCCATGATGCTACGAATTAGTAATGAGTTGTTCTTGAAAGATTCATTTTTAATGAATCTTTAATGTGACTTGGGAAGAATGAGTCGTCTCAGGGAGTGCGCACATGCGCAACATCCTATTAGGTTCTGTACTGGAATTAATTCACCTGTTTTGAGTCTTCGGGTTTTTCGAAAACTTGTCAGATAAGAGGTGAGGTGAGCTAATCATAGACCCAGGTAAACAATGAATCTTTTCTGTTTCTTACAGCATTATAGTTTTGTTTTGTAAAATGATCCTTAACTTCCCATCACTACTACGAATCACTTCCAAATTAATCGTCTGTGTACTGCGTATGGTGAAAAACTCTTATCTTATTTTCTCCTACAACTTGAGAGGAGGACATATTAAAATATCAAATGCACCAGTTTAGCTAGAATCTGGAGGTTTACTTGCATTGCCTTGGTGTTAAGGAATTTCTTTTGATTACATTGTTGTAGAAAAGGGGTTTCCCAAGGTTGTTGATTGGCTGGAGTTCTATAGTTGTTCAATGTGATGTCTTGGACGTTGACTGGAGTCATGTATGCTAGTTGAAGTTTTGAGGCGGGCACAGAAGTCTAAGATGGCTCAGCAGCAAAACTTAACTTAGAACACAAAACTCAACAGAAAGAAAAAGAAAAACGAAAGAAAAAGAACGAAGTGTAACGATCCTCAGTTTTTCGTTTTTTTTAAATAAGTGGCTGGCATGCAAGCCAGGGAGTGCTCAGAGAACACAAAAAGCAGCAGCAAAAATGATGGTAAAAAGCATGGCTAAGAGAGATGGCTAAGAGCTAACGCATAAAAGCAACGGCTAAAAAGCAAAGTTTTATGGTGTCCTGAGTTTTTATACTTACTTGTTGGACACATCCCAAATGGTGTTTTGACCAATTAGATGAGGACTTAGCTCGGGATATTGCTATGTCCCAATACATAAACAACACGCTATCAGTCACAGTCTCGCTATCAGGTCTGAATTTTCCTACTCGCACAGAGTATAATTTGGATATGATTTTTATAACAAGAATATAATACATTTGACAAAAAAACTGAATAATAGAAACATTTAAAGCATTTAATTAAGACATGATAGTCAAATGTGTGGGTTGTATACATAATTCGGAGTTGGGCATAGAAATGATTAGTTGCTCGTAAGTCCTTTTAGCATCATTCAGGTGCATATACGGTCATGGCCAAAACTATCGGCCATATATTGCTGGCTATTTCAGAACTCTCCAGTGCTTTGTTTGTAACCATTTCTGAGTGTTTTTTGAAGTGTGTTTGGGGTCATTGTTCTGCTGGAAGACCCATGACCTCTGGCACAGCTTTCTGGCACTGGCCACTATGCTGTGCCCCAAAATTCTTTGGTAATCATCAGATTTTATGATACCATTCACACAGTCAAGGCATCTGGTGCCAAGAGCAGCAAAGCAACCCCAAAACATCTTTGAACCTCCATGTTTGACTGTAGGGACTGTGTTCTTTTCTTTGAAGACCTCATTTCTTTTTCTGTAAACAGTGCCATGATGTTCTTTACCAAAAAGCTCTGCTTTTGTCTCATCTGTCCACAGTACGTTCTCCCAGAAGAATTGTGGTTTTGTCACATAAGTCTTGGCAAGCTCCAGTCTTGCTTTTTTATGCAGTGGTGTCCTCCTGGGTCTCCTGCCATAGCGTCCCGTTTCATTCACATGGTGACGGATAGTGCGAGCTGACACTGTTGTCCCTCATGTCTGCAGATCAGCTTGAATGTGTTTGGTAGTTAATCAGGGTTCTTTATCCACTATTCTATTTTTCATTAATTTTGCTCCTCCGTCTGTGTCGAGGCAGGTTAGCTACAGTGCCGTGGGCTGTAAACCTCTTGATGATATTGGGACAGTGGACACAGGAACATTAAGATCTCTGGAGATGGACTTAAGATTGTCCATGTTTTTCCACAGTTTGTTCTCTCAAATCCACAGACAACTCTTCACACTTCTTTCTTTTCTCCATGTTCAGTGTGACACACAAAGCAAAGGTTGAATCAACTTTTCTCCAATTTAACTGATTGCAAGTGTGATTACTATATTACCCACACTTGTTACTTGCCACAGGTGTGTCTAAATACAAATTACAGGAGCATCACATGCTTGAAAAGCAATTATTTCTTACAATTTTGACAAGGTGCCAATAATTTTGTCCACTCCATTTTTGAGTTCTGTGGGAAATTTTATCACGTTTGACTTTTCTTCTTTATTTTTTTTTTTTTTTTTTTTTGTGTGTGTGTGTTGTTGCAGTGCAAACAAAAACAATAAGCACGTAAATACCAAAACAATTGCAGCTGGAACAATTTTCTGAGAGAAGTGTTGCATTTTCAGACAGAATTGCAAGGGTGCCGATATTCTTGGCCATGAATGCTGTTTAGCCTCTGACGTGTGTTTGTTTTCCTCCTGCAGGTCTGTCTTTTGGATTTTCTTCTGTGGGTGGGGTTACATTTGCAGATCTGGCAATGAGCTCAGGCACATTTTGCAAAAAAGGTGAGTCTGTGTTTATCTGTTCACCAGTGTTTTCCACTTCACCAGTCTGATTCATTAGACAGAAGCAGCTCGAAGATCATTTATTTGATTTCTCATATTAAACAGTCCAATTCACAGGTCTTTCTACTGAGCTGTCTTGTAGGGCTAACTTGTATATACATATAAACTTCACGCATGCATACGCGAATAGACACTCGCTTATACATATAAACTTGATCCATGCATATACACCTACAACAACACGCGCACATACATATAAACTCGATGCGCGCATATACACCCATAAAACACTCACGCAAACATACACAATACATTTCAGGTAAGACGCATGCTTGAGTTGTGTATATACATATATGCAAGTGATTTCATATGTGGATGTGCGTGAACTTTTCAGTGCAAACGGAAGGCATCTCAGTGTAAACGGAAGCAGCGGCACTTCCGGCGGAATATCCAGATGTATATCCAGAATAGTGTTTTAAAAAGACCTTTAATGTAGCATACGATGTACCAGGGGCGAATTTCCACTCGGCACTTTTGAAAATCCCGTTCAGCACCGCCGAGAGTTCGCGCGATCGTTCAAACAAAACCGAAAGTAAAACGCGCACGCGCCTTCAAAAGCCATTTTAATACCCCGCGTTTAGAGCGCGACTCCCCAATGCGTGCAAATTAGGCTACATAACATATCTAGGATGTTATTAGTATGTAGGCTATAATAGGTTGTGTAGTTGTCTATAGTTCTGTATCATGCTTGAAAAAATTTAGTCTCTATTTGCACTTTGAATATTGAGAGAGTAGCCTACTTTGATTTGGCTGCACTTATTGTTCGCATACACTGTCATATATATACTGTCTTTATTTATATGTTAAATTTGCGAAAAAGAGCTTTAGTTAGGAGGTCAAACATTCAAGAAGCTCATATTTCATGTACAGTTCTAAGGTCTGAGGAGACTTATGAAATATGAAATCATACAGGAGAGAATTAAGCCAGTCAGCTGAGTTTGTAGCAAAACTTTTTATGGCGCTTGAGTGTTGTTGTCTTTTACTGCATGTGATAATTCATGCTCAGAAAGTAGAACAGAAATTACACAGTTAAAACAATTCAAATAGAGACTAAATTGTTCAAGCATGATACAGAACTATAGACAACTACACAACCTATTATAGCCTACATACTAATAACATCCTAGATATGTTATGTAGCCTAATTTGCACGCATTGGGGAGTCGCGCTCTAAACGCGGGGTATTAAAATGGCTTTTGAAGGCGCGTGCGCGTTTTACTTTCGGTTTTGTTTGAACGATCGCGCGAACTCTCGGCGGTGCTGAACGGGATTTTCAAAAGTGCCCAGTGGAAATTCGCCCCTGGTACATCGTAAGCTATATTAAAGGTCTTTTTAAAACATCGTTTTAATGCATTAAGTCACGTTAAGCGTTTTAAAATGCCCCGGCATCTGGAGATTCCGCCGGAAGTGCCGCTGCTTCCGTTTACACTGAAATGCCTTCCGTTTACACTGAAAAGTTCACGCACATCCACATATGAAATCACTTGCATATATGTATATACACAACTCAAGCATGCGTCTTACCTGAAATGTATTTTGTATGTTTGCGTGAGTGTTTTATGGGTGTATATGCGCGCATCGAGTTTATATGTATGTGCGCATTTTTTTTTAGGTGTATATGCATGAATCAAGTTTATATGTATATGCGAGTATGTACAGGTGTGTCTGCATGCAGCGAGTTTATATGTATATGTGCGTGTTGTTGTAGGTGTATATGCATGGATCAAGTTTATACGTATAAGCAAGTGTCTATTAGCGTATCCATGCGTTAAGTTTATATGTATATACAAGTTATTCACAAGTGTGTTTGTATTTATTACTAATAAAAGATGTATTGGTATGGATTTCATATTAGTGTGCACGTGTATTTCATATATATATTTTGAACATCCAACAGTATACATGTATATGCAAGTAATTTCTAGGTGTATATGCACGTGTTTTATGTATGTATTGATAAGCGAAGTTTGATTTAAATCCTACGTGGCGCCTCATAACAAAGCACTGGTTGTTGTATGAGATGTAAATCAAATAATTGTGTACTGGTAATAAAGCTTGTACTGGATGCTGTAAATGCAGATAATGCTGTCTAAAACACACAGGTCAGTGTTATTCGTATTCTAATTTAATTTCATCTTTGTTTGACTTCTGAAAATACTTTCCTAAATCACATTATAAGGTCTTTTTGTTTGTTTTTAAAGACCTACTCATATCATAATTTTTAAGAGAAGAAAGTCAAATCACAACTTTAATTCCATGATCTGAAAAGTGAATGATGAACAGTTTTCATAATCATGTATTTTCTAACAGGCTGTGTTTTCTGATGTCTTGTTAGCGCTTAGCCCCGTTATGACTTAAGCTTATGACTGATCTCAAACATTTCAAACATTATAAACATCCTGTAAACAAGCCGTTCGTAACGTTTGTTTTGTGTGAGTAAATTGGCAGCATTAATATGAATTAGGGTGTATTCACACCTGTCTTGTTTGGTGTAATTGAATCGAACGGAAGTTCATTTCCCCCCTTGGTGCGGATCTTTTGGGCAGGTGTTAATACAGCAATCGCACTCGGGTGTGGACCAAACAACCGTACCGAGACCCAGCTGATAAGGTGGCTCCAAACGAACTCTGGTACGGTTGAATGGATGAACCAATGAATGGATGACCTGTAGCAAACGTGTGGTTTTGTTTACAGTTTCTGGTTCACTTGCAAAAAGGGCAGCGTGAAACGGGAACCACACCAAACAAAAAAAATCAACATTGTTTTTGGTCCGGACCAAAGCTAGTGAACTAGCGGACTTTCCTGGTGTGAATACACCCTTAGAATTATGAAAGTGCTACTGTGTTAGCATAGTGCTTCTGTCAGCATAAATGTTGCCGTTAATAATGTTTTTATCACATTTATTTCTGCAGATGATAATTTTACATGGTCAGGTGCAGGAGCCAGAGTCTTTGGAAGTGGAGCAACACAAACCGAAGGAGAGAAAACATGCAATGAAGCAGGAGAGGAGGGCAGTGATAATGAGACGCCCCATAATGATGAGATCCACTTTAAGTCGACTGCTTCTCTGCCTGAGGTGAGCGTTTGCCGTGATGCTGTTAGCTGTGCTCTTCATTTCTCTGGAGGTGTGACGTGTGTTGATGTGGCTCCTGCAGGTGGAGGTAAAGTCTGGTGAGGAAGACGAGGAGAGACGTGAGCGGGTGCAGGCTTCGAGCAGACACGAGCAGGCTTCTACGGAGCTGTCTTGTAGGGCTAAGTGATATGTTAAGCTTTTTCTCAGTGAAAAAAAAATAACATGGAAATGTTATTATATAATGAGCATGTCTTCATTAAAGAGTTGTCATTCTGTCAGCTGAACCAGAGCACAAGAAAGAAGGGCTTTTTAGGTTTTTCTGGGGCTTGCTGGTGTGAACCACTGCTCTCATCAGTGCTAGGCCAATATTTACACTAAGTTACAAATTACATTTTGGGTTGTTTTCAACTCAGTGGTATTCTTTAAGGACAAAGTGACACAAAAACAGCAATTAATTTATTCTGTGCTTATGCAGAAAGCACTGGTTGTTGTATGAGATGTAAATCAAATAATTGTGTACTGGTAATAAAGCTTGTACTGGATGCTGTAAATGCAGATAATGCTGTCTAAAACACACAGGTCAGTGTTATTCGTATTCTAATCTAATTTCATCTTTGTTTGACTTCTGAAAATACTTTCCTAAATCACATTATAAGGTCTTTTTGTTTGTTTTTAAAGACCTACTCATATCATAATTTTTAAGAGAAGAAAGTCAAATCACAACTTTAATTCCATGATCTGAAAAGTGAATGATGAACAGTTTTCATAATCATGTATTTTCTAACAGGCTGTGTTTTCTGATGTCTTGTTAGCGCTTAGCCCCGTTATGACTTAAGCTTATGACTGATCTCAAACATTTCAAACATTATAAACATCCTGTAAACAAGCCGTTCGTAACGTTTGTTTTGTGTGAGTAAATTGGCAGCATTAATATGAATTAGGGTGTATTCACACCTGTCTTGTTTGGTGTAATTGAATCGAACGGAAGTTCATTTCCCCCCTTGGTGCGGATCTTTTGGGCAGGTGTTAATACAGCAATCGCACTCGGGTGTGGACCAAACAACCGTACCGAGACCCAGCTGATAAGGTGGCTCCAAACGAACTCTGGTACGGTTGAATGGATGAACCAATGAATGGATGACCTGTAGCAAACGTGTGGTTTTGTTTACAGTTTCTGGTTCACTTGCAAAAAGGGCAGCGTGAAACGGGAACTACACCAAACAAAAAAAAATTTAAACACTTCGAATTATGAAAGTGCTACTGTGTTAGCATAGTGCTTCTGTCAGCATAAATATTGCCGTTAATAATGTTTTTATCACATGTTTTTTCTGCAGATGGTAATTTTAAATGGCCAGGCGCAGGAGCCCCAGTCTTTGGAAGTGGAGCAACACAAACCGAAGGAGAGAAAACACGCAATGAAGCAGAAGAGGAGGGCAGTGATAATGAGACGCCCCATAATGATGAGATCCACTTTAAGTCGACTGCTTCTCTGCCTGAGGTGAGCGTTTGCCGTGATGCTGTTAGCTGTGCTCTTCATGTCTCTGGAGGTGTGACGTGTGTTGATGTGGCTCCTGCAGGTGGAGGTAAAGTCTGGTGAGGAGGACGAGGAGAGACGCAAGCAGGTGCTGAAAGTCTGCACCAACCACACTGTCAGCCAGAACATCAAGCTCAAGCCCATGAACACCTCAGCTAACGCGCTGGTGTGGACCGCCACCGACTACTCAGGTACAGGCCTCGCTCCTCACCTCACACACGTCACCCTTCTCCCTTCTGTCTTCACGTCTGTATGTTTTTTTTCACACACACAGAGGCGGCCAAGTTCAAGACTCCAGAGCTGGCCGAGTCCTTCAGACGGCCGTTCACCGACAGCCAGAGCCGCATGTCACAGAATGGTGCCACTCAGATGTCCGCTGCTGAGGCGCTTTCACAAGAGTCCAGCCCTGTGGGGTTTTTTGATATAACCGTAGATAATGAAGATGCTGGGAGGGAGCACTCGTGACAACGTCTGTGCTTGATCCTGATGAGATAATGGATGAGGTCCTGAAGGATCTCCTGCCAGACCTGGGTCAGGACATCAGTGAGCTCTTGAGAGTCTATTGTGCTTCGGATGTTCTAATACATAACATCCAAATTTATTCAGGAAAATCAACGATGACACTGTGATTTTTGGATCATGAGTCCCTTTTAATGTGTTTATGAGTACATCAGATGACCACTTACCCTGCCTATCTTAGTTGAGGGCATCAGTCAAGGACTTTACCTTGGCAGTATAAAAACACTCCCAACAAGATCAGTCATTTACAATTAATGCAAACTGGGGAGTTGGTGAACGGATTTATCTGAAAGAATGGTGAAATAACTTTAAATTGGAGATCCTCTTTACTGTATTATCAACACAAGTAATACACAAGTGTATTAAAATAATTTTATTAACAAAAGAAAAACAGTAATCAAAAACTACTTAACAATTACTATGAATGATAATGGAATAAAGTGCATAAAATGCAAGTGATTAAGTTGTGTGTTGCTTTCAGTGTTGTGCAAGTTACTTTGGAAATGTAATTAGGGCCCGAGCACCAGTGGTGCAAGGACCCTATTGGAATTGGTCCATTTCTTATCATTTTTATTCTGTTTTTAAATGAATCACATTTTATAGGGCCTAAACATGCTCGAAAACTCACAAAACTTTGCACACGCCCCAAAAGTGGCGCAAATTTACGTCTGATATGGGTTTCAGAAGTGGATGTGGCAAAATGGCTCGATAGCACCACCTATACACTTTCAACAGAGTTTCACATACATGTACGAAAATGGGTACACACATGTAACACATGTAAAAAAAGTCTCTTGGAGCAACATTCAAAACCCAACAGAAAGTTGGTTATTTTTTTATTTTCTCAGCAAATTTTTTGTCATTTTTGCCATTTCCAGGTGTTGTAGTTGAACGAACTCCTCCTAGAGATTTATACAGATCAACACCAAAATTGGTCAGTCTAACCTAAAGCCCTTTGTGACGTTAAATTGTGAAGATCTAGAGCAGGGGTGGCGAACGTCGGTCCTGGAGAGCCGCAGCCCTGCATAGTTTTGCTTCAACCCTAATCAAACACACCTGAACAAGCTAAACAAGCTCTGAAGGGTTACTAAAAAGTAACAGGCAGGTTAGTTTTCATTAGGGTTGGAGCTGAACTCCAGGACCGGAGTTCGCGACCCCTGATCTAGAGTTTTTATTGGAGGGTGTGTCCGTGGCGGCCTATCAAATTTCGATGTTTCACCATGAAACAGGAAGTTGCTATAACTCAGGCATACAATGTCTGATCTGCCCCAAACTTCACACTGACCTGAAGACATCTACATGCCCATATTGGGTTTTAGTCATAGCGCCACCTGCTGGCAACAGGAAGCGACATGTTTTACACTGTAACAAACTCCTCCTAGAGATTTCATGATATCAACATTATATTTAGTCAGTCTAACCTAAAGTACTAAAGTATTAGTATTTTTATTTTTTAGTATATAACCCAGGGCTACTGCACCAGTGAAGGTCTGACAGCGGCTCTGAGGATTTCATCCCAGTACCTAACAGCAATTGGGGTACTGTTGGCTAGCACATGGAGGTGCCTTAATGGATATTCCTCACCAGACCACCACTGACCCTTTGCCAAAATAGTCAAGCTGGATGACGTTGCGTAACGTTCTCCATGGCATCTCCAGATCCTTCAGCAGACCTGGAGTTCTCTAGCAAATGCCAATCGAGCAGCACAGTGCTGGGCTGTGAGCACAGCTCCTCACAGTTCTTCATCACCCTTAAGAAAGCAGAGCACTTAGACTTCAAGCATGTGGACTTCGGACTCTTCAAAGACGGCACGGCTCTATGTAAATGTGTTGATCAATGCTTATTTAATTATATTTATTAAAAGGCTAAATTAAAATTGTTAATCATATAAAGTTATCATGTCTTTTTGATGACCTTGGTACTTTTACAGTGTCTTTATAAACTATTTAAAGTGGGAAGTTTTATGAGTTTAAAGGTATAGTTCACCCAAAAACGAAAATTACCCCATGATTTACTTATTTAAATATATTTATTAATATATATATATATTTTTTACAAAATATCCAGGCTCATCCAAGCTAATGGCAGTGAATAGTGTTGAGATGTCCATCCATCATAAAAAAGTGCTCCACATGGCTCTGAGTGGTTAATAAAGGCCTCCTGAAGGGCTTGGGGGGCTGGGGGGTCCCCTGGTTTTTCAATAAAACTATAATACTTCAAACGTGAAACTAGTGAAAATGAAAATTAAATGAAAAGATTTGATTGCTGTCTTAAATTTAGACCTGTTCACGTGACGTATTTTATTTTTTGTGTGTTTTTACAGTGTTGCTGATTATAACCAATCACACACGACTCTGTTGAGTTTAGAATGCAGTGGCCAATCAGAGGCGTTCAGAACAGTCATAGCTGAAACCCCGAGTTTTGTTCAGACTGAAACTTGCGCGTTCCCTTTTCATAAGCAACAAAGTGCAGATGTACGAACTGTGTAAGTAAGAGAGTCATTTATCATATGATGTATGGACAGCTTCATTGATTATAAGAGTTATGGTTATATGAGTTATGGAGTTATGGGTGCTTAAACACTCGCTAGACTGACTGTGCTCACTTAAGATCGCGTTCTTTCACTGCATGATTCAGTCTAATAAAATGCATTTAGAATGATCACACATTCAAGATATGGAGGCAGAAAATGTACATTTTTATCATTTCATACAGTTAATATCATACAAAAAGTTTTTTTTTTTTTTTTTTTTTTTTTTTTTTTTTTTTGCAAACATCATATTAAGTAATATAATATTAAGAGACTTACGCCGTTAGACGCCATGTTGCCTATTATGCTCTATTTTGCCACCAAAAATGGTTCCAAACATAGCCACAGCACTGTTTCCCATCTCTACACAATATGATGGTGTTTAGTTCCTGAATGAATTAACCCTTTAAATGATTCGGGTTTAATCGCAATGACTCGCTTATTAACAGTGACTTGCTGCCACCTACTGGCGGTTTTAATTTCACATTTAAACGTACCTTTTTATTTTTTTACATAATTTAAAATATTAGTGGTATTCAACATTTTAGGTTTAAAGGGGTTATCGGATGCTAAGTTCACTTTTACATGTTGTTTGAACATTAATGTGTGTTGGCAGTGTATGTACAAATCTACCCTATAATGATAAAAATCCATGCAGTGGTTTTTAATTGATCTGTAAAAATAATATTCCCTTTTTCAAATCGAGCCTGTCATTGTGGCGTCACACCAACAGAGGCCACTCCCGCGACAGTTGATTGACATGAGCATCTTACCTGAGATCAGTTGTAACAGTCCAACCTCCATGTTTTGATGCCGGTGCAGGGATGTAAGTTAGACAAGAATATCTCTGATTGAGTGATTGAGGTGTTGTGTTGCTGGATGTAATAATGGACATAGTGGTCGTCATTTACTCCCGACATCTGAGCCGCTGAAGATGCAGTAGATTACGTTTGTTTGTGAAGGGAATGCACCTCCCGATCTACATATATCCGTCTATGTTCACGCAAATCATTCGTGATCCAGCGTCACTTACAGCAGAAGTGAGTATAAGGGTTTTTTTTTATGAATCTTTGCAATCGACTTTCCTAATAATGTGCTAGTTAGTAAGTTTAGCGGCTAAACACTGCTAAACGCAGCTAAAGTAAACAGGCTCATCAATCCACAGAGAGAAGAGAGGGGCGGGGTGAGCAGAGCTCATTTGCATTTAAAGCAGCCTCAACCAGAATGAGATGATTTTTGCAGAGCTGATTTTGGGAAGGTAAAAAGGGTGTTGTTTTACACTACCATTGAGAATTTTTAAACAGAGTATATTATAGACTTTTCATTAAGGCCCTAAAGAATCTTATCAACTTGTGGAAAATGGGCATCCGATGACCCCTTTAAAATATGTAACTCCATGTTAAATGCATTCATGTCCTGCATTAAACGTAGTGTAAATACATCTAAACCCCCAAGAGCTTTGAACTGTAAAAGAAGATGTTGTGCCACCTACATTGGATCCAACAGTGATGTCGCAACAAAAGTGTGAGTAACTGTTTTCATTACATGGCCACTATTGCTTTGTCTCTTCTTATAGATTGTTTGATATGATATGTACGTTAATGCCAAAAGGAGGACAGTCTTAAGCCGCAGATCGGCCAACTGAAATGGCTCAAAGGAAGGGCCCCATAGGGCCCTATGGACAAGTCCCACATAGTGGAAGGATGAGGCGGGTTCAATCTCCAAGCTCCCCTCATGAAGGCTCCACAGTTCTGACCTGCGGTATCAAATCATGCCCTTAACTTGCGAGATGAGTCCTTCCTCAGTGGTATCAGAATGCTGCTGATAACAGCTGGATCAACTCTGGGAACCATACTTTGTTCCTTCAGAGTGGGGCCACCAAAGGGACAAAGCATTTGACTTGCCTGACCAGCCTGATGACCTGAGGCAGCAGGTCAATTGGGGGGGAAGGCGTACAGGCGAGCTCCGGTCCAGTCTTGTTTGATTGTTTGAACCATTTGGGGATGTAGTTTCAGTTCTCCTGGGGACACGTTGTCCCTGGACAGCATGTCTGCTCCTTGGTTTAGTTTGCCCGGCACATGAACCACTCTTAGCGAAAGGAGTTTGCCTTATGCCCATAACAGGAGGCAACGAGCTGTGACCCGAGACTGCCTTGCTGATTGATGTAGGCGCCCACTGTCATGTTGTCCAAGCGGACAAGGATGTGGTGCCCCCTTAATGCCGGTAGGAAAGTTTCAGTCATTCAGTCAATGAAAGTCATTTCGAGGCAGTTGATATGCAGGCATTGCTCTAGGTCTGATCAGGAGCCGAACACTTGTTCATCCTCGTACCCAGGTTGGAGGCATCTTTCATGATCACCTTCCATCTTATTGAAACAGGTGAGAAATTGAGAAGGCCCAGAGGAATCACAGATGTGGTGGACGACATGAGGCTGCACATTCTTTTGAAAACCCTGAATGCCCCTATTTTGAATGACGCCATCCACGCCAGTTGCTGAATAGTCAGGGAACATTCTGGTGTAATCCCTGTCTGCATTCAGGCTGAATCGATAATTGTCCCCAGAAAGACCACTCTCTGTCTGGGAGACAAACAGCTCTCAGCTAAACTGATTTTTAACCCAAGACCCTCAAGGTGGATGAGCAGCAGCGGCCTGTGAAAAATGAGTTTCTGTTCTGATCTGGCTTCCACCAGTCAGTCATCAAGGTAATTCAGAACATGGATTCCCATCTGTCTCAGAGAGGAAAGAGCCACATCTATGCTCTTCGTAAAAGTGTGTGGGCCAGAGACAAAACAGCTCTTGGCTGAATTGACATTTAACTCCACTTGCTCCAGGTGCCCTGTGAGTGATGAGTTCCCGTTTTGATCTGGCTAACACCAGCAAGATGTCGAGGTAAGACAGAGACAGTCTGCAGGACTGTGTGTTGATAGGCCACTCCCTCGAACGCAAATCTCAACAACAGTCTATCTGCGTATAAAAGAAACTGATAGAAACCAGTCCTCAAAACCTCTTTGCATGAGGAATTTCAGAGATATCATCTTTAACGGCCATCTCATAAGAGAGCGATTAAGATGTCTGAGATCGTGAATGGGTTTGAGCCCTCCATCCATTTCTTTGGAATGAGGAAGTGGTGGTTGTAAAGGCTCACTTTTACACTGTTCCCTTGAGGATGCATTTTCACAGCCCCTTTTGCAAGCAGTGTTTGTACTTCGGACTAGAGAACATGAGCATCATTGTCCCATACCGAAGTTTGAATGATCCCTCTGAAGCAAGGTGGCCTGCGAGCAAACTGAAGCAAGCAACCTCGTTTTGTTGTTTTTAGAACCCATCCTGGATAGCTTTCCAAGGCTGAATCTGGGTGGAAAGGGGTTCTAATTTTATGAATAGCAGTTCGCCGCATGGGGGCAGGGAACTGACTTACAGGGTAGTGAGGAGAAAAGCATTGCTCTTTCAGTATATTGCCTGCATTATCATAGCGGTAGTTTGCTGGGACATGTGCTGAATGAAAAGGCCATTGTCACGTCGTGGTTAGCGGGGAAATGGCGAGGAGGAGCGCAGAGATCCAAAACACACAGTTTATTTATATAATCCACAGGGACACGGGAACGGACAGGAAACAGCAGGGAACCAACGCAGGGAAGCAACACAAACACCACGTAAACAGACTGAGTGATATACAATGGGGAAAACGTACAAAACAGTGCAAAAGGTCTGACAGCCATGCCCAGTTTGAATATTACTTCCATCGCTCAGTGTTGAACGGAGGGGTGGAGAAAGAGTGCAAGTTTTCTTCAGAGGCGTTTCAGCCTCGGTGAGAACTGCCCTACTCCTCTTCCTCTCAAAAGTGCTTTATGACACAATTAGAACAGTGTTCATTTTGACATAAAATTTGTAGTTTTAAGTAGTGTTGTAGTTAAGAACACCTAATCCGAGACCAAGTCAAGATCAAACCAATGTGTGTTGAGACCAAGACAAGACCGAAACCAAGGCAGGACAAGACCTAGTCAAGACAAATGCCAGACCAGCACTGCTCAAATTAATCTGAAAGATCCATATTTACTAAAAATCTAATATTTAATAAATAAATGCAATTAGGATTAAAAGAGACTATATAGAGCTGTTATGTTTTGGCAGTGTTCGGCCATGTTCTGGAAATATACAGTCATGGCCAAAAATATTGGTACCCTTGCAATTCTGTCAGAAAATACAACACTTCTCCCAGAAAATTGTTCCAATTGTTATTGTTTTTGCTTGCACTGCAACAACACAAAAATCAGAGAAGAAAAGTCCAACTTGATACAATTTAACACAGAACTCAAAAATGGACTGGACAAAA